>NW_016107756.1:1053057-1057664 GCF_001604975.1 Cebus imitator | reverse complement strand
AGACCATCCTGGTCAACATGGTGAAACCCCGTCTCTATACTAAAAATACAAAACATTAGCTGAGCATGGTCCCGCGTGCCTGTAATCCCAGCTGCTCAGGAGGTTGAGGCAGGAGAATTGCCTGAACCCAGGAGGCGGAGGTTGTGGTGAGCCGAGATAGCGCCATTGCACTCTAGCCTGGGTAACAAGAGCGAAACTCCGTCTCAAAAAAAAAAAAAAAAAAAAAAAAAAAAAAAAAAAAACCCACGAAAAAAAAAAAAAAAAAAAAAGAGAATTAAGAGTCGTGCTAGAGAATACCTCTTCAACACAAAAGAAGGCAGAAATGGAAAAATATGGGAACAAAAAGACATATGGACAGCAAAGAGCAAAATGGCATAAATCCTACCTTATCAGTAATTACATTACATGCAAATGGACTAAATTCCCCAATAAAAAGATAGAGCATGGCAGAATGGATTTTAAAAACCACAATACAGCCTGGCTAACATGGTGAAACCTGGCTGTACAAACAATACAAAAATCAGCTGGGCGTGGTGGCATGTGTCTGTTGTCACAGCTACTCGGGAGGCTGAGGTAGGAGGATGGCTTGAGCCTGGAGGTTGAGGCTGCAGTGAGCTGTATTCATGCCAGTGCACTCTAGTTTGGGTGACACAGCATGATCCTGTCTCAAAAATAAGTGAATAAATAATTAAAAATTGAACAACACGATACAGCTATCATATATGCTGTCTGCAAGAGACACATTTAGATTCAAAGACACAAGTGGGTGGAAAGTAACAGGACAGGAAGAGATATGCCATGCAAGCAGTCACCAAAAGAGGCGAGGTGGCTGCACAAACATCAGACAAATAGACTTGAAGGCAAAAATGGTTACCAGGGACGAACAAGGACTTTTATCATGACAAAGGAGTCAACCCATCAGGAAAACCTAATAATTATAACCCTCTGTGCACCTAACAAGAGATCCCCAAAATACATGAACCAAACCAATAGAAATGAAGGGAGAAGCACATAATCCAATGATGATAATAGTTGGAGACTTCAGTGCTGAGTAGACTGAGAAGGCAGAGAACCAGCAGTGAAACAGACTTGAAAACACTGCAGATGAGCTAGCCCTGACACTCCACCCAACACTACAGAATGCACGTTCTTTACATTCTTTTTTTCCTTTTTTTTTTTTTTTTTTTTTTTTTGAGATGGTCTCACTCTGTCGCCAGGCTGGAGTACAGTGGTGTGATCTGGGCCTCACTGCAACTGTCGCCTCCTGGGTTCAAGTAATTCTCCTGCCTCAGCCTCCCGAGTAGCTGGGATTACAGGCACCTGCCGCCATGCCCAGCAAATTTTTTCTATTTTTAGTAGAGACCGGGTTTCACCATGTTGGCCAGGATGGTCTTGATCTCCTGACCCCATGATCCGCCCGCCTTGGCCTCCCACAGTGCTGGGATGACAGGCATGAGCCACTGCACCCCGCCAGAATCATTCTTCTCAAGCGCCCCTGAGGCGTTCTCTCGGAGAGGCCATATGTTAGGCCATAAAACAAGCAAGACTCAGTAATTTTTCTGGTCTTGCTCTGTTGCCGAGGGTGGAGCGCAGTGGCATGATCATGGCTCACTGCAGCCTCAACCTCCCAGGCTTCGGTAGTCCTCCCACCTGTCTCCTGAGCAGCTTGGACTACAGGTATGTGCCTTCATGCCTGACTGATTTTTTTTTTTTTTGAGGCAGAGTCTTGCACTGTTACCCAGACTGGAGTGCAGAGGTACAATCTTGGCTCACTGCAACCTCTGCCTTGTGGGATCAAGTGATTCTTGTGCCTCAGACTCCTGAAAGTAGCTTGGATTACAGGTGTGTGCCACCAGGTTCGGCTACGTTTTCTATTTTTGTTAGAGATGGGGTTTTGCTATGTTGCCCAGGCTGGTCTTGAACTCCTGACTTCAAGTGATCTGCCTGCCTCGGCCTTTCAAAGTGTTAGGATTACAGGCATGAACCACTGTACCTGGCCTTAATAAACTGAAAGGATTCAAGTCATTCAAAGTATGTTCTCAGACTATAGTAGAATGAAGTTAGAAATCAATAAAGGAAATTTGGGAATTCACACATGTCAAAAGTAAACACACTCTTAAATAACCAATGGCTCAAAGTAGAAATTAGGCCAGGTGTGGTAGTTTATGCCTGTAATCTCAATACTTTGGGAGGCCAAGGTGGGAGGACTGCTTGAGCCTGGGAGTTTGAGACCAGTCTGGGCAATATAGCAAGACCCCGTCTCTAAAAAGAAGAAGAAATCACGGAGAAATTAGCAAATACTTTGAGATGAATGAAGATGAAAATATAACCTACCAAAACTTATACAATGTATAGCTGCAAGAACTATGTTAAAAAAGAAGAAAGACCTCAAATAAATAATCTTCCACCTTAAGAAACTAGGAAAAGAACAGCGAACTAAACCCAAAGCAAGCAAAAGGGAAGAAATAACTGAAAAAATGAACTCATGAATAAAAAAGACCACTCATTCTGTGATTCCGTTTATAGGCAATGTCCAGAATACGCAAATTAATAAGGCAGAAAGTAGACACATGGCTTCCTAGGACCGTGGAGAAGGAAGGAATGGGAGGGAGCCGCTTCTAATGGGCTTCTTTTTTTTCCCTTGAGATGGAATCTCGCTCTGTCGCCCAGCTGGAGTGCAGTGGTGTGATATCGGCCGCAACCTCCTTCTCCAGGATTCAGGCGATTCTCCTGCCTTAGCCTCCTGAGTAGCTGGGACTACAAGTGTGCGCCACTGCTACCGGCTAATCTTTTTTGTAGTTTTTTAAAGTAGAGATGGGGTTTCACCACGTTGGCCAGGCTGGACTCCAACTCCTGACCTCAGGTGGTCGGCCCGCCTCGGCCTCCCGCAGTGCTGGGATTACAGGCGTGAGGCACCACAACTGGCTGCTAATGGGTTTCTTCGTGGAGTGATGAACATGTTCTAGAATTAGGTAGTGGTGATAATGGTGACACAACTCTGTGAATGTACAAAAGCCACCAAATTGTAAACTTTGAAAGGGTAGATTTTATGGTTTGTGGATTACATCTCAATAATGTTAACAAAATGAATCTTAAGAAGAGTTAATTAGGCCACAGGGGCTGTGGGAGAGGGTTAGGGGAAGTGTTTCCCAGGCAAAATCAGGGAAAGAGCAAGGCTTGGCGAGGAAGACTTCAGCCCCAGGTGGGCCTGGGGAGGGTTTCCTTTTATCAGCAAGGCAGGAGGAAGCCACTGGAGCAGTTTCAGTCTGGAATTGCCATGACAGGCCTGACGTTTTTTATTTTTGTTTCTTTTTAAAATGTGAGTTACCTGGTGAGGGCTGACATTTTGAAGAGCCGACTGTGACAATAGTGAAGAGAACAGACCAGGGAGGGCCAGGAGTGGGTTTGGGGCGGTATCGGCAGTAGCCCACATGAGAGGAAATTACATTTTGGGGAGATTTATTCAAGGTCACTGTGCTAGATGGAGCCAGACCTGGGTCCCTCTGGCGTGGAAACCTTTGCTCTCCCCTGGCCACCCATTTGAAGACCCCCAGGTGTTCCAGTCAGCTCCGAGGGGCACAAGGTGATCTTGCTGGATGGAAGGGTGGTGGGCCAGTGGACGTGATATTTATTAATCAAGCACGTGATACTGATCAGGCTAGCTGGGACTTGAGGCCCGTGGGGCTGGTTGGGAACAAGTAGAGCTTGAAGGAAAGAGAAGTGTACTGCCAGGAAGCCGGAGGGTCTCACAGAAGCTGAGGAAGATTCGAACGCCCAGGCCCCTGGAGGGCCGAGTGGAAACAAATGCTGAGGGAGGGGCCGCTCTCTGCCTCGCTTCACTCTGTGTCGGCTCCTCTCTTCTCTGCCTCACTGGAGGCTACCTTTCTGCTTCTGTTAACTGGGCATTTCCATGAGGGAAAACAACCCCTCCGTCAGCCTAAGTGTGCATCTTACTGCAAAAGACAGTTGAGCTGAGACTCTGTCTTACCCCATGTCCCAGATTCTTTTTGTCTGTCTGTCTGTCTATCTATCTATGACTCTATCTGTCTGTCTGTCTGTCTGTCCATCTGAGTGAAACTATGAGTGAAACTCTCTATGGGTGAAACTATGTATCTTATCTATTTGAGACTCTGTATCTATCTATCTATGAACTATCAATTAATATGTGAAACTCAACCTGTTTATCTGAGTGAAACTCTGTCATCTATCATCTATCTATCTATCTATCTATCTATCTATCTATCATCTATCTATCTAATCTATCTATATCTATGAGACTCATTGCAGCCTTGACCTCCCAGGCTGAAGCGATTCTCCTACTTCAGTCTCCAGAGTAGCTGGGACTACAGGTGCATGACACCACACCCGGCATTTTTTCTTTAATTTTTAGTGGAAACAAGGCTCTGCTGTGTCTCACTGTGTTGCCCAGGCTTGTCTTGAACTCCTGGGCTCAAGTGATCCTCCTATGCTAGCCTCCCAAAGTGCTAGGATTACAGGTGTGAGCCACCACTCCTGGCCTTATTTTTTTTTTAATTTATTAAAAATTTTTTTGGCCGGGCGCGGTGGCTCAAGCCTGTAATCCCAGCACTGTGGGAGGCCGAGGCGGG
>NW_016107756.1:1040811-1052182 GCF_001604975.1 Cebus imitator | reverse complement strand
GATGGAGTCTCGCCCTGTCACCAGGCTGAAGTGCAGTGGCATATTCTCAGCTCACTGCAACCTCTGCCTCCCAGGTTCAAGCGATTCTCCTGCCTCAGCCTCCCGAGTAGCTGGGATTACGGGTGCCCGCCACCATGCACAGCTAACTTTTTGTATTTCTAGTATAGCCTGGGTTTTACCGTGTTAGGATGGTCTCGATCTCCTGACCTCGTGATCTGCCCGCCTCAGCCTCCCAAAGTGCTGGGATTATAGGTGTGAGCCACCATGCCCAGCCATTTCCCAGATTCTTTTTTTTTAATTTTAAAATTCGTTTATTTTCATTTTTGGAAGTTATTTCATTGCCATGATAAACTTTCTTTTTAGAATCAGTTTTGAGAAATGGGCTAGAATTTTTTTTTAATTTATTTTACTTTAGGTGCATACTACATCTGGCATTTCTCCCCATGTTATCCCTCCCCACCCTCCCCTCCCTCCCCACTCCCCATGGTCTCTCCCCCACCCCCGCCAACTGTCTCCTGTGTGTCATGCTCCTCTCTCTGAATCCATGTGTTCTCATTGTTCAACACCCACCTATGAGTGAGAACATATGGTGTTTGGCTTTCTGTTCTTGGGTCAGTTTGCTGAAAATGATGGTTTCCAGATTCATCCAAGTCCCTACAAAGGACACGAACTCATCGTTTTTTATGGCTGTGTAGTATTCCATGGTGTATATGTACAACATTTTCTTTGTCCAGTCTATCATTGATGGGCATTTGGGTTGGTTCCACGTCTTTGCTATTATACACAGGGCTGCAGTGAACATACGTGTGCATGTGTCTTTGTAGTAGAACTATTTATAGTTCTTCGGGTATATACCCAATAGTGGGATTGCTGGGTCAAATGGAATTTATATTTCTAGATCCTTGAGAAATTGCCACACTGTCTTGCACAATGGTTGAACTAATTTACACTCCCACCAGCTATGTAAGAGTGTTCCTATTTCTCCACATCCTCTCCAGCATCTGTTGTCCCTAGATTTTTTAGTGATCACCATTCTAACTGGCGTGAGATGATATCTCAGTGTGGTTTTGATTTGCATTTCTCTAACGACCAGTGATGATGAGCATTTTTTCATATGTTTGTTGACCTCATATATGTCCTCTTTTGAAAAGTGTCTGTTCATATCCTTCGCCCACTTTTGAATAGGGTTGTTTTTTTTCTTGTATATCTGTTTTAGTTCTTTGTAGATTCTGGATATTAGCCATTTGTCAGATGGGTACATTGCAAACATTTTTTTCCATTCTGTTGGTTGCCGATTCACTCTAATGATGGTTTCTTTTGCTGTACAGAAGCTCTGGAGTTTAATTAGATCCCATTTGTCTATCCTGGCTTTTATTGCCATTGCTTTTGGTGTTTTAGTCATGAAGTCCTTGCGTATGCCTATGTCCTGGATAGTTTTGCCTATGTTTTCTTCTAGTGTTTTTATAGTGTTAGGTTTTATGTTTAAATCTTTGATCCATCTGGAGTTAATTTTAGTGTAAGGTGACAGGTAGGGGTTCAGTTTCTGCTTTCTGCACATTGCTAGCCAGTTTTCCCAACACCATTTATTAAACATGGAGTCCTTTCCCCATTGCTTGCTTTTGTTGGGTTTGTCAAAGATCACATGGTTGTAGATGTGTGGTGTTTTTTATGGGGTCTCTGTTCTGTTCCGTTGGTCTATGTCTCTGTTTTGGTACCAGTACCATGCTGTTTTGATTACTGTAGCCTTGTAGTATAGTTTAAAGTCTGTCAGTGTGATGCCTCCAGCTTTGTTCTTTTTGCTTAGGATTGTCTTGGCTATGTGGGGTCTTTTGTGATTCCATATGAAGTTTAAAGTGGTTTTTTCCAGTTCTGTGAAGGTCATTGGTAGCTTGATGGGGATATCATTGAATTTGTAGATTACTTTGGGCAGTATGGCCATTTTCACAATATTGATTCTTCCTAACCATGAGCATGGAATGTTTCTCCATCTGTTTATGTCCTCTCTTATTTCATTGAGCAGTGGTTTGTAGTTCTCCTTGAAGAGGTCCTTTACATCCTTTGTTAGTTGTATTCCTATTTTATTCTCTTTGTAGCAATTGTGAATGGGAGTTCGCTCTTGATTTGGCTCTCTGTCTGTTGTTGGTGTATAGGAATGCTTGTGATTTTTGCACATTGATTTTGTATCCTGAGACTTTGCTGAAGTTGCTTATTGATTTCAGGAGATTTTGGGCTGAGATGATGGGGTCTTCTAGATATACAGTCATGTCATCTGCAAATAGAGACAGTTTAACTTCCTCCTTTCCTAATCGAATACCCTTTATTTCTTTTTCTTGCCTGATTGCTCTGGCTAGAACTTCCAATACTATGTTGAATAGGAGTGGTGAGAGAGGGCATGCTTGTCTAGTGCCTGATTTCAAAGGGAATTCTTCCAGCTTTTGCCCGTTCAGTATGATATTGGCTGTAGATTTGTCATATATAGCTTTTATCATTTTATGATACGTTCCATCAATACCTAGTTTATTGAGAGTTTTTAGCATGAAGGGCTGTTGAATTTTATCAAAGGCCTTCTCTGTATCTATTGAGATAATTATGTGGTTTTTGTCTTTGGTTCTGTTTATGTGATGGATTACATTTATGGATTTGCATATGTTGAACCAGCCTTGCATCCCTGGGATGAAGCCTGCTTGTTCGTGATGGATAAGATTCTCGATGTGCTGTTGCAATCTGTTTGCCATTATTTTATTGAAGATTTTTGTGTCGATGTTCATCATGGATATTGGCCTGAAGTTTTCTTTTTTAGTTGAGTCTCTGCCTGGTTTTGGTATCAGGATGATGTTGGTCTCATAAAATGAGTTAGGGAGGATTCCCTCCTTTTGTATTGTTTGATACAGTTTCAGAAGGAATGGAACCAGCTCCTCTTTGTACGTCTGGTAGAATTCGGCTGTGAACCCATCTGGACCGGGACTTTTTTTGGTTGGTAGGCTATTGATTGCTGCCTCTACTTCAGCCCTTGTTATTGGTCTATTCATGGCTTCACCTTCCTCCTGGTTTAGTTTTGGTAGAGTACAAGTGTCTAGGAATTTATCCATTTCTTCCTGGTTTACTGGTTTATGTGAGTAGAGCTGTTTGTAGTAATCTCTGATGGTAGTTTGTATTTCTGTGGGATCAGTAGTGATATCCCCTTTATTGTTTTTTATTGCATCTATTTGATTCTTCTCCCTTTTCTTTTTTATTAATCTGGCTAGTGGTCTGTCTATTTTGTTGATCTTTTCAAAAAACCAGCTCCTGGATTTATTGATTTTTTTGAAGGGTTTTTTGTGTCTCTGTCTCCTTCAGTTCTGCTCTGATCTTAGTTATTTCTTGTCTTCTGCTAGCTTTTGAGTTTTTTTGATCTTGCTCCTCTAGTTCTTTCAATTTTGATGATAGGGTGTCGATTTTAGATCTTTCCTCTCTTCTCTGGCGGGCATTTATTGCTATAAATTTCCCCCTCAATATTGCTTTAAAGGTGTCCCAGCGATTCTGGTAAGTTGTGTCTTTATTCTGGTTGGTTTTGAAGAACATCTTTATTTCTGCCTTCATTTCATTGTTTATCCAGTCGACATTCAGAAGCAAGTTGTTCAGTTTCCAAGTGGTTGTGTGGGTTTGAGTGTGTTTCTTGATCCTGAGTTCTAGTCTGATCGCACTGTGGTCTGATAGACTGTTTGTTATGATTTCTGTTCTTTTGCATTTGCTGAGGAGTGATTTGTTTCCACTTATGTGGTCAATTTTAGAGTAAGTGCAATGTGGTGCTGAGAAAAATGTATATTCTGTGGATTTGGGATGGAGCGTTCTGTTTATGTCTATTAGATCTGCTTGGTCCAGCTCTGCATTCAAGTCCTGGATATCCTTGTTAATTTTTTTTCTCGTTGATCTGTCTAATATTGACAGTGGAGTATTGAAGTCTCCCACTATTATTGTGTAGGAGTCTATATATCGTTTTAGGTCGTAAGAACTTGCTTTATGTATCTGGGTGCTCCTGTGTTGGGGGCATATATATTTAGAATGGTTAGCTCTTCCTATTGGATTGATCCTTTTACCATTATGTAGTGTCCTTCTTTGTCTCTTTTGATTTTTGTTGGTTTGAAGTCCATTGTTATCAGAGACTAGGATTGCAACCCCTGTTTTTTTTTTGTTCTCCATTTGCTTGGTAAATTTTCTTCCATCCCTTTATTTGAGTCACTGTGTGTCTTTGTATGTGAGATGGGTTTCCTGAATACAGCATACTGATGGGTTCTGACTTTTTATCCAGTTTGCCAGTCTGTGTCTTTTGATTGGAGTGTTCAGTCCATTTACATTCAGTGTTCATATTGTTTTGTGTGAATTTGATCCTGCTGTTTTGTTACTGGCTGTTTTTCTTTCCTGTTAGTTGACTCATTTTCTTCATTGCATTTTTGGTCTTTGCCAACTGCTTTGCTTTTGCAGTGACTGGAACTTGTTCCTTTCCTTGCTTAGTGTTTCTTTCAGGAGCTCTTGTAGGGCAGGCCTGGTGGTGACAAAATCTCTTAATAATTGCTTGTCTGTAAAGGATTTTATTTCTCCTTCACTTTATGAAGCTTAGTTTGGCTGGATAGGAGATTCTGGGATGAAAGTTCTTTTCTTTAAGGATGTTGAATATTGGCCCCCACTCTCTTCTGGCTTGTAAGGTTTGTGCCGAGAGATCTGCTGTGAGTCTGATTGGCTTCCCTCTGTGGGTGACCTGACCTTTCTCTCTGGCTGCCCTTAGCATTTTTCCTTCATTTCGTCCCTGGTGAATCTGACAATTATGTGCCTTGGGGTTGCTCTTCTTGAGGAATATCTTTGTGGAGTTCTCTGTATTTCTTTTTTTTTTTTTTTTTTTTTTTTTTTTTTCTGAGACAGAGTTTCACTCTTGTTACCCAGGCTGGAGTGCAATGGCGTGATCTCGGCTCACCGCAACCTCCGCCTCCTGGGTTCAGGCAATTCTCCTGCCTCAGCTTCCCGAGTAGCTGGGACTACAGGCACGCGCCACCATGCCCAGCTAATTTTTTGTAGTTTTAGCAGAGACGGTGTTTCACCATGTTGACCAGGATGGTCTCGATCTCTTGACCTTGTGATCCACCCGCCTCGGCCTCCCAAAGTGCTGGGATTACAGGGGTGAGCCACCGTGCCCGGCCTGTATTTCTTGAATTTGAAATTTGGACTGCCTCGCTTGGCTTGGGAAGTTCTCCTGGATAATATCATGGAGTGTTTTCTCCAGCTTGAATTCATTCTCCCCGTCATATTCAGGTACACCAATCAAGTGTAGATTTGGTTTTTTTGCATAATCCCATATTTCTTGGAGGCTTTGTTCATTTCTTTTCACTCTTTTTTCTCTTGTCTTGCCTTCTCTTTTTATTTCATTGAATTGATCTTCAGTCTCTGATATCCCTTCTTCTGCTTGATCGATTCAGCTATTAAAACTTGTGTTTGCTTTACGTAGTTCTCGTGCTGTGTTTTTCAACTCCATCAAGTCGTTTATGTTCTTCACTTAGCTGGTTATTCTAGTTAGCATTTCGTCTAACCTTTTTTCAAGGTTTTTGGTTTCTTTGCATTGAGTTAGAACGTGTTACTTTAGCTCTGAAAAGTTTGTTTTTATCCACTTTCTGAATCCTGTTTCCGTCAATTCTTCGCACTCGTTCTCGGTCAAGTTGTGATCCTGTGTTGTTGAGGAGTTGTGATCCCTTGAAGGAGAAGAGGTGTTCTGGTCTTTGGTGGTTTCATCTTTCTTGCGCTGGTTTTTTCCCATCTTTGTGGATTTACCTGGCTGTGGTGTCAGAGAGCTGCTTGACGAGGTCACTTGTCTGCCTGTGGGGGCGCTACTGGGTTTTTAGGGACTCCTTCAAGTTACTAGGGAAGCTTCCGGTGTTTTTTTTTGTTTATGCTGGGAGATGAGGCCTGCCTCTTCCACTGACCTGTAGGTGCTGCTGGGTTGTCAGGAATGCTGTCCTGTTGCTACATAGGCTTCCTGTGTTTTTTGTTAAAACATGTAGCCCAGTCCCAGCCCTCTAATGGTGCATTGTGCCCTTCCTCCACTGGGCTGGATCATTCAGGGTTCATCTCAGACTGTGGCACTGGCTACGCAACCCACTAGAGTCAGAGCTTCAGCCCTCTGGAGTTTGTGGGGGGATGGGTAGGGACTCTCCCAGCTGCACCTGGCCGTCTCCCCCTTTCAACTTTCTCTGTCTCCGGTCATGGGGTAGGGGCCGCCCAGCTGCTCCTGTTTACAGCTCCCACTCTCTCCGGGCCCAGAGAGGGGGCGATAGCTCAGTCCGCAGGCTCTTATTCAACTCCTCACTTGTAATTCCTGGTGCTTGGCTGGCAAAGATCCCCTGTTCTGTGTATTGCTGAGGCTTTGGGGGAAGCGCTGTATCTCAACCGGAGTGCCACAGGAGGTGCCTCCGACTCGCTAGTTAGATGCACTTTCTGGGTGAAGCAGCACCCCTCCCCGCCTCGGTCTGCCCTGAGTGGGCTTTGCTCGCCCTCGCACCAGACCCGTTGAAATGCATCTGGTACCTCGGTTGAAGTTTGCGTCTCTCTCGCTGGGTGTTGTGCGCTGGAGTTGTGTCTAATCCGCCATCTTGGATCCTCCCCCCATTTCCCAGATTCTTAAGGGAGGGACCATGATGTGCCAGTGTGGCTTAGGTGTCCCTGGAAGAGCCAGCTGGGGCCAGGGGACTGGCTGCAGTGTAAACCCGGGGCTTCTGGAGCCCACCCCTGAAGGTGGCTAGACAGCGACAGGGAGGCCAGGCAGGGGAAGGGGCATCAGCTGACGGGCAGGGGGCTGGGTGACCTGTATCCAAAGTCCCTTCCCACTCCCCTTGGGTAACTCACTGACTGGGATCCGTCTGCCTCTAGGAATAAACCACACGAGACCCTATTTTATCGCTTGCACTGTTGCAAACCCAGCTCCTGACTGTGTTCTGCCCTCCTTTTTTCGCCTTCACTTCAGCCCTTGACTGGGCAGGGAACATTCCAGAATTTAGAGGTCATCTTACTGTCTTTGTGAATTCTGTCACTTCCCCAGAAGAGAAAGGACAGTCTGTGCCTGCCTGAGCAGCTTGCTGGAAAAGGCCCTGGTTACTGTCATCGTCTTGTTTCTCCTGCTGTTCAAAGCCCGGTGGTGCGGATCTGGGTGCCTGGAAGCCCTGGAGATGGTGAATGGGCCTGTGAGGGGGAAAGGAGGTGTCTATGAGGTCTGGTGGGAGGCGTGAGCAGGGCTCAGCCACCCCAGGGCCCTTCGGTTTCCAGCCTCAGCTGCCCTCTTTCACCTGGCCCACAGGTGACGGGTGCCGTGTTGGACTTTCTGCAGGGGACGGTGTAATTGGGACAGTGTGGTCAGGGGACGGTGTGGTCAGGGGACGGTGGGGTCAGGAGACGCCGTGGTCAGGGGACGCTGGGGGTGGTCAGAGCCGCAGCCCTTTGCTCTGTACCCTGGTGGCGTTTCCAGTCCTGAGGATTGCCATGGATCTTGGCTGGGGCTTGCCCTGTTGCTGGAAGAAGCCAGGAGTTGGAGCCCTTCAGCCAGACGCTGCTCTCAGACAGCAGAGGGGCAGGGCACGCTGAATGCAGATGTGGTTCTGAGGGCGCCTTTCTCTTTGAATTCCTGTGGTGTTTAGAAGGAGGCCACTAGGCTTGGTGTCTCATTATGCATGGCCGAATGCTGGCTGCCTAGAATCCCGTCTCCAATACTAATAATGCTGGTGTTGACAGCGCAGCCACACCCTCCCATGGAATTTCTGTTACCACCGGGTGAAGTAAGTAGCGCAGATTAGATGATAGACTTTTAATGGCTGATAAAGCCTCAGATTGGCTGGGTTAAGGAGGGGTGTGTGTGAGCGCAGCGTTTTTCTCTTTACAGTCAAGTAGCTGGGCCGAGCTGGGACTGAGTCTGCTTCTGATCTCTAATTCTGTACTCTGCTCACAGCAGAGTGCAACTAACTGTATTCTGAATTCTTTCCGCAAAGATTGTCTTATCCGTCCTTGGTATTTCCTGTCATCTCTCCATTTATTCATTTCTTCCTCTATCTTGTTCCATAAATGAATTGAGGATGCTTACAAGAATATGTGTTTTTCTCTCTCTGTATTTTATTTATGTAAGAAATGTGAAGGCGGGTGTGGTGGTTCATGCCCAGAATCCCAGTACTTTTGGAAGCTGGGGTGAGAGGATGGCTTGAGCCCATGAGTTCAAGACCAGCCCAGGCAATATGGTGAGACCCTGTCTCTGAAAAAAAAAGTCATTGAGAAGCAATATAAAACAGAAATATAAAAAGATGTGTGTTTATGGCTGGGCACGGCGGCTCACGCCCATGATTCCAGCACTTTGGGAGGCCAGGCAGGCAGAACACTCAGTCCAGGAGTTTCAGCCAAACCTGGGCACCATAGTGAGACTCTGTCTCTATTTTTTAATTATTTTATTTTATTTTATTTAAGTTTTTAAAGATGGGGTTTCACTATGATGGCCAGGCTGGTCTTGAACTCCTGACCTCAGGTGATCCACCCACCTCGGCCTCCCAAAGTGCTAGGATTACAGGCGTGAGCCACCGTGCCCGGCTGATTTTTTAAAAACATAATATATCTACATGTCTAAAATATATATTCATAGTAGAAAGGTAAGGTAGGTATTTCATACTGGACCTATATGTAGATATTTTATATATGCAGGTATGTCTGTCTGTATGTCTATACATATATGTGTGTATGTATGTGTACATGTAACTAAATAGAAATCATAAAAATAAGATTGGGAAAAACTGATTAGCCAGAAGGTTGAGACCGGGGGAGAGCCAGGTCACCTACCTCCCCAGGCCGCAGAGCTGTGTACACTTTGCTGTATTTGAAGCGCACATTGAGCTCTGAGCTAATGAGCAGTCAAGGCAAGGAGATGAGAGTTGGCAACACGGTCCAGTGGCCCATGAGGAAAGGGTCCCAGATGCTGAATGCTCGTGCAGGCAGTTAGACCTGGAGGAAGTGTCATTCGTGGGCCCCTGGGTGACAAGGAAAAGACGTGGCAATGTGGCTCTCTGTCTTTTGATGTCCCGTGGCAGACACCACGGGACAGCAATCGAGCAGGATTGGGGCTATTTCCCACCGAGCCCAGAGGCCGTCTCACCGCGCTTCCGCGCCGGGTGCTCCGGGCAGCGATCACCACTACTGAGTCTGCAGGCGAGACAGACCCACCTGCTCTCCAGCCGAGGGCTGCTGGTGGGCCCAGCCAGGCCATGAGGGGTTCTGAGTGGAGATCCCCTCCAGTCCCAGCAGGCGGCTCTGCAAGGTGACAAGGTGGGCACTGCAGAAGGCATGTGGGCTGGAAAACTCACCTGGGTGCCAGTTGGAGGGGCCCCTCAGGGTGACAGGGGTGGGGACGTTGTGTCTGGAGGGACCCAGGGCACACACTCGGGATTTGGGCTTGTTAGTCACTCATTTGTTCCACACCTTTAGCAAACACCAGCTATGTGCCTGGGTAAGCGTGCCCGACTTGCTCTGCTCACCCTCCTGGCCCCAGTTCAGTGTTGCTTTCTCAGAGTCTCCTCCCCCAGCTCCTCCATCTGCACTGACGCTCGCCTGCCACATCAGCCTACGCCTTTCTATCCCAGCCTTTATCACAGCATGTCCTGACTTAGTATTTATGTTTATTTGCCCAGTGTTTTTTCTCTCCAAGTTGGGAGTTCCAGAATGGCAGGGACAGTGTCTGTCTTGCCCATCATTGTGTCCCCAGTCCTAGCATGGGCTCTGGCACATAGTAGGTGCTCAGTTAATATTGGTGGAATGAATGAATAAAAGAATAAAGAGGGCCGGGCTCGGTGGCTCACGCCTGTAATCCCAGCACTTTGGGAGGCCAAGGCAGATGGATCACTTGAAGTCAGGAGTTCGAGACCAGCCTGGTCAATGTGGTGCAACTCTGTCTCTACTGAAAATACAAAAATTAGCCAGGTGTGGTGGTACACACCTGTAGTGCCAGCTACTTCAAAGGCTGAGACATGAGAATCGCCTGAACCCGGGAGGTGGAGGTTGCAGTCAGCCAAGATTGCACCACTGCTCTCCAGCCTCGGCAACACAGCAAGACTTGGTCTTAAAAATAAATTATAAATAAAGAAGATAAAGAGGATGCAGAGATGAGCCAGGAGAAGATAAGCACATAAACAGATGCGGCATAGGCTCAGTGTGAGGGAAAGGGACAGGCGGGTAGGGAAGGGCCTGTGGGGTGGGAGAGCCTCTTCCAGGAGGATGGAGACGTCCAGAAAGGCCTCCTGATGGGGACATGTGCTAGGTCCAGAAGGATAAGATGAGGGATGGCACCTGGGGCCCTGGGGATGCCAGGAGCAAAGGCAGAGGCAGAGCTGGAGGGGATCAGAGCCAAGGTTCATTTGGGGTGTTCCTGGGGTGGTGGCGGGGAGGAGTGGCCACCCAGGAAGGGCGGATCTGAGCCGGCTGCAGGAGCTCTGCACAGCAGGCCAACTGGGCAGGAGGGGTAGAAGCAGATATGAGTGGAGCACGGGCCGAGAGGGGCTTTGGGCAGGCAGGGCAGACGGAGAGGAGCACGGGGAGGCGGGCAGGCCCGAGTGTAGCCGGCGGTGGTGGAGGCAGTATCCTGGGAGGGTGCACAGCCTTTACTCCCCGACGTGGTGTATATTCTGCCTCTCCCGTGCCTGTTGGCCCTTGGGGACCGCCCTCCGGCAAGCCCTGGCCCCAGGACCCCACACCAGCCCCAGCCATGCCAGCTGCCCTCCCACGGGCCCAGCCTCCAGAAAGGCTTCATGCAGCCAGTTCTCCAGGTAGCACCACTGCCCACACATTACTAACGTTAAAACATGAGTTCATCACATTTGTTGCATTTTATCTCAAACACAGCTTCATTTATGCTTTTATTTTGCAATTATAGGTTTATTTTATTCGTTTCTGCCCTCTCGGGCTTTTGAAGGTGTTTTCTGTCGCTTAGCTGGGGACTTTTAATTTCCTATTTATATTAATTTTCAGATTATTTCGTGTATGAGTCATTCAGCTTATCCCTTTCTGGCTCCTTCTTTCAACTGTTACCTACCTGTGGATTTATTAAGCATTTCAGCACCTACATTCACATTCAGACTCAGCTGGTGATATTCTGACTAGAGGGTGAGGAGGCGCTGTGTCTGTGAGGGGAGATTTTGGTGGAGGGGGAGGAGGGGCCGTGTCTGTGGGGTGAGATTTTGGTGGAGGGGGAGGAGGGGCCATGTCTGTGGGGTGAGATTTTGGTGGAGGGGGAGGAGGCGCTGTGTCTGTCGGGGGAGATTTTGGTGGAGGGGGAGGAGGGGCCGTGTCTGTGAGGGGAGATTTTGATGGAGGGGGAGGAGGGGCCGTG
>NW_016107756.1:1030360-1040473 GCF_001604975.1 Cebus imitator | reverse complement strand
GGGAGGAGGTGCTGTGTCTGTTGGGGGAGATTTTGGTGGAGGGGGAGGAGGCGCCCTGTCTGTCGGGGGAGATTTTGATGGTGGGGGAGGAGGGTGTCTGTGGGGTGAGATTTTGATGGAGGGTGAGGAGGAGCCCTGTCTGTGAGGGGAGATTTTGGTGGAGGGGGAGGAGGGGCCGTGTCTGTGGGGTGAGATTTTGGTGGATGGTGAGGAGGGGCTGTGGCCACGGGGCCTGGTGCCCGCAGTTAGTGGATCAGAGGATGGTGCCTGCTGGGTGGGTGCTAATGATGCATCCTCCGCCCTCGAGTTAGCACCCAAGGTTCTCGTGTCAGACGTGAGGCTTCCTTCCTGTGTTGTTTCTGGTTGCACTGGTGCCCCGAAGACCAGCAGACCTGAGGTGTTCAGAGGTGGATGGATAATGGAGCCTGAATGGAGAGCCTGGGATATGAGTCAGGGCTTGGGATACCCTGGGACAGAGTGAGAGGTCCTGGCAGATGTGAATGAGTGGTGAAGACCGAGGGAGCAGGTCATACGTGGTGACAGACAGGAGAGGCTGCCCTGCCATCCAGGGGCCGTGGGGAGAGCCCTCATGGAGAGGCTCCTTTGGGCCATGTGGCTGCTGTAGAGGAGCCAGGGTCAGCTCTCTGCCTGGAGGGAGAGCGGTGCTGGCCTGGGGTCTCTGGGCCCAACTGCTGCTGGCACGGGCCTCCCAAGGGGCAGTCAGGAGCAGGAGTGGCGGCAGAAAGCTCACGCCTGGCTCCTGCCGTGTCTGAGAAGACATCGGCACATCTGTTTACTGTGTGTGCTGCATGGTCACTCCCTCCCACACACTGCAGGTGACTTACTCAGGGCTCCTGATGGCAAACGACAAGCACCCAATTCAAACTAGCTTAAGCAAAATGGGGGCTCTATGGGCCTGGCAAGCTGGGGATCAGAATAGCGGTTCAGGCATGGCTGGATCCAGCCATTGATGATGGGCGTGGGATGATTCACCGTCAGCTCTCAGCTCTGTTTAGCTGCACTTGCAGACAGCCTGTTTCTAGATGCAGCCAGATGGCAACTGGCCATCTCAATCCCCAGACACTGGGCTTCTTTCTCAGGAACTCTGGTGAGACCCCAGGGAGGACATGTACGGCATGGCCCAAGTCACATGCCCTGAGCCAGTTACTCTGCCTAGGGGGCAGGGATATTCTGATTTATTATCCTCATCACATTCACCCAGGAAGAGGAGCAAGGAGGGGCTTTGTCTCTTGCCCAGAAGCACTGGGCATGATTACTTTGACCTGAAGAGTGATTCTCAAAGAAAGGAAAGGAATGCTGGGTAGACAAAACATATGCCCATTGCATAAGGCCAGCAGAGCCCTCGGCCTTTGCTTTGCTAAAGCTGATAGGTGCACAGCTGTCTGGACTCTGGGGTTCAGTGTGAGGGTATAGAGGGTGCGGTCTACACAGCTGTCTGGACTCTGGGACTCAGTGTGAGCGTGTAAAGTGTATACAGGGTGCCATCTACACAGGTGTCTGCATTCTGCGGCTCAGTGTGAGGGTGTAGAGTGTGTAGAGGGTGCTGTCTACATGGCTGTCTGAACTCTGGAGCTCTGGGTTTGTGTGTAGAGTGTGTAGGGTGCCGTCTACACAGCTGTCTGGACTCTGGAGCTCAGCGTGTGTGTGTAGAGTGTGTAGGGTGCCGTCTACACAGCTGTCTGGACTCTGGAGCTCAGCATGTGTGTGTAGAGTGTGTAGAGGGTGCCGTCTACACGGCTGTCTGGACTCTTGGGCTCAGTGTGAGGGTGTGAAGTGTGTAAAGGGTGCCGTCTACACAGCTGTCTGGACTCTGGAGCTCAGTGTGTGTGTGTAGAGTGTGTTGAGGGTACCATCTACACAGCTGTCTGGACTCTGGGGCTCAGTGTGAGGGTGTAGTGTGTAGGGTGCCGTCTACATGGGTGTCTGGACTCTGGACCTCAGCATGTGTGTGTAGAGTGTGTAGAAGGTGCTGTCTACACAGCTGTCTGGACTCTGGGGCTCAGTGTGAGGGTGTAGAGTGTGTAGAGGGTGCCGTCTACACGGCTGTCCGGACTCTGGGGCTCAGTGTGTGGGTGTAAAGTGTGTAGAGGGTGCCGTCTACACGGCTGTCTGGACTCTGGGGCTCAGTGTGCTGGTGTAGAGTGTGTAGAGGGTGCCGTCTACACGGCTGTCTGGACTCTGGGGCTCAGTGTAAGGGTGTAGAGTGTGTAGAGGGTGCCGTCTACATGGGTGTCTGGACTCTGGACCTCAGCATGTGTGTGTAGAGTGTGTAGAGGGTGCCGTCTACACGGCTGTCTAGACTCTGGGGCTCAGTGTGAGGGTGTGGAGTGTATAGAGGGTGCCGTCTACACGGCTGTCTGGACTCTGGAGCTCAGTGTGAGGGTGTGGAGTGTGTAGAGGGTGCTGTCTACACGGCTGTCTGGACTCTGGGGCTCAGTGTGCGGGTGTAGTGTGTGTAGAGGGTGCCGTCTACACGGCTGTCTGGACTCTGGAGCTCAGTGTGAGGGTGTGGAGTGTGTAGAGGGTGCTTCTACACGGCTGTCTGGACTCTGGAGCTCAGTGTGAGGGTGTAGAGGGTGCTGTCTACACAGCTGTCTGGACTCTGGGGCTCTGCTGTCTGCACAGCACTGTGGTAGCCTCCTGCAGTTCTCAGCTGTACGGATGATGAACACTCAGTCCTCTTCATACCTTGGTGACTGGTCCACTCTGGACCTTCCCACGGGTGTGGCCTTTCTGTGAAGTGACCTCTGGGCACAGGTGAAACTAGCCTGTCGCTGCCATGCCTGCCCCAGTGACTGACCGAGATCAGCTCCCATCATGGACAGGACCTCTCACATGCCTTTGGCCTCTGGGCTATGTGCACACATCTGGCTCTGATGCCCACATCGGCCCCTGCCCTGCAGGGGCTCAAGTCTCTTTTCCAAATGCTTGACTTGGCTCAAAACTCGGCTTCAGCAGGTGTCCCCTATGTTTGTGGACTTGGTCCTCCTGGCCTGTGGTCCTGCCAGGGGACGGGAAGAGTGGTCCGGCGGGACCCTGTGAAGGGCGGCGTCTCCCTTGCTCTGCTTCTCAACGCTTCTCAACATGGAGCACGTGAGCAGAACGAAGGCCAGCTGATTTCCTGCACGCTGGGATGTGTGGTGCTGCACACTCAGAGACAACTTCTAGCACATTCCACCCTTTTTTTTTTTTTTTTTTTTAAGACAGTCTCACTTGCGTGGGCTGGAGTGTAATGGTGCAATATTGGCCCACTGCAACCTCCACCTCCCAGGTTCAGGCAAATCTCTTGCCTCAGCCTCCCAGGTAGCTGAGACTGCAGACACCCATGGCCATGTCCCAGTCATTTTTGGATTTTTGTTAGAGGCAGGTTTTGCCATGTTGGACAGGCTGGTCTCGAACTCCTGACCTTAAGTGATCCGTCCGCCTCAGCCTCCCAAAGTGCTGGGGTTACAGGTGTGAGCCACTATGCCTGGCCTACCAAGGAATTTTATTTTATTTTTCTAATTTTAAGACAAGGTCTCACTCTGTTACCTTAGCTGGAGTATGGTGGCTAGATCATGACTTATAGCAGCCTCAGACTCCTGGGCTCAAGCCACCCTCCCACCTCAGCCTCCTGAATGGCTGGGACTATAGATGTTTGCCACCACGCCCAGCTAATTTTTGTATTTTTAGTAGAGACGGAGTTTTGCCATGTTGGCCAGGCTGGTCTCAAACTCCTGGCCTTAGGTGATCCACCCGCCTCAGCCTCCCGAGTACCTGAGGTTAGAGGCATGACACGCACGGCCTCCTTCCACCCTTTCATATAACATATCAGCACTTCTTAACATTTTTATGGCAGGATCTTTTCTTCAAATCAAATCTTACCTGATAGATGAAGCGGACACAAGCTGAGTTGCTCTGGGTTGGGTTGTAATAATCCACCCTGTTCCCAGCCCCTGCTTCCACCTGCACAGTTCTGAGGGGACACTGGGCACCCCTGGCTCCTTGGAAGCCAGTGTGAGAGCCTCTTGGGGATTATACCATCTGTCTGCCTCTCTCTCATTCATTCTCTCTCTTTCTCTCTCTCTGTAGCACCTGCTGTTATTCCCCGTGGGGATAGGTTACTGATGGTGGGTTTATTTATTTATTTATTTTTGCATCAAAACACCTTTTTTTCCATCAGTAGCTTGTTTGCACTATGAGAAGATCAGCGAGGAGCTCCTTGCCATATTCCTTCTCTCTGCAGCAGATGTCAGGGCGTAAGCGCTCCCTGGCACGTGAGAGTTGCTTCATTGCCCTTGCCCTCCAGAGGTGCCTGTTGGAAGCGGATCATTGACAGCATCGGTCATTATCTGTGCTTGAGTTTGCCTTCCTCCTGAAGAGCCACACCCCAAAGGGGCCCCGCTCCCAGCCGCTGGGACTTAAGGAAGTTATGAGATGCTGACGTCCTATGCACCACCCACCACTGACCGTAATGAATACTTTGGATACCTTTTCAGAAAATGTGCTCTTTCTAACCAAAAAAAGCTTGACGTGACATCTGTAAAAGCAGACAGACGAACATTCCCTAAGAGGGCTGCCCTCTAAGAGGAAGCGTCCTGAATCCCTCAGTTTCGGTAGGCTGTGTCACCAGGGGCCGTGGGGGCCTTGCCAGGCTCGCATCCACGAGGAGAGTCCAGGCCTTGGTTTCGCTCCAGCTGGGCCGTCTGGTGGCTGCCACTTATTGACAAGTCCAGTGATTCAGATCCTCCGGGGAACACCTGGGTCTCCTGACGCCGGTGCAGGGAGGAGGGTGGCCTCCACAGGTGGAGCCTTCTCTGGGTGAAGCCCCTTGTTCCTGGTAGGTGTTTCTGGGCCTCCCGGCTCCAGGGACGTTGGAAGACGCCTCCTCGGTCTTCCCGGAGTCCAGGCGGTTCTGCAGGGGTTTTCCCAGAACTTTGCTCACTTCTGGGGAAAGGATTGGTCTGTCTGGGGAGTCTGGTTAATCGTTGACAGGAAACCTGCTTTTCCAGGCTGTGCCGGGTCCTGCAGCTTCCACTGGAGAGGCGCCGGGGTTGCAGGATGGCCACAGGCCTGCGGGTGCCTCAGCTGCTGCTCTGTGTGGTCCTTTCAAACACCCCAGTGGACGGAAATGGATTTGGGAGTGCAGGGCAGAGGGGCTGTGTGCTAGCAGCAGGTGGCCTGGGTCCTGCGGGGACGGGGACGCCCTGAGCAGACTGGAGCCTGCTGCTGGGGAACCCTTTGTATTGTGGGTCATGCCGCGTGCAGGGGCTGCGGCTCTGCTCCCTCCCCGGGATCCCACATTTGGTGACAAGTCCCCAGATAACCGTTAGACAGGGCCAAAAGCCCAAGGGCCACAAGGAAGGCAAAAATAAAGTGCCGAGGCTGTGCGTCTCAGAGCGGGATGGGATTTGTGAGGGCTTTGAAGGCCACATGGCCAGCCTACCTGCTCAGGATGTCAGGGCTCCCTACATGCAGGGGTCTCAGGACCCACTGCCTCGAGGGGGTGTACATTTACAAGCTGTGTACAGGTTTACCTGGTCGGGATACAGACCAGCACTCAAACATGTTTTCCGATTATTTATTTTCAAATGTATTAGAGAGTAACTTTGTCTTTTTCAGTTGCCTTCTATTTATGGTGTATGGGATGCTTTTTCTATTTATGGTGGAGATACAAAGTTTTGTTGGAAGTAACTTTGTTCACCTAAAAGAGTAGGTTGACTCAAAGGGAGATATTAAGTGAAGAGTCATCGGGGGCCACAGGGGGCTGGCAGGTGGCATGTGGATGTCTGAGTTTGGAAGTAGCATGCTGGAGGAATTCAGAGATGAGAAAAATGAAAAGCTCATGGTAGAGTCAGGCAGGGTGTGGGAGGAGTGGGACCCCGCTGGATGGAGGTAGGAGGGGAGTCTGTGCTTACAGGTCCAGAAGCGTGGGTACGATTCCTGGTGTGATCCACTTTGGTGCAGCAGGCGAGTCCTGTATGGAACAGAGGGTGAGTTTGGACTGTGTTGTGGAGGACCACCAGGTGTGGCCTCTGAACTTTTCAGGAGGCAGTGGGAGCCATCAAGGATGGTTGAGGAGGGAAGTGTTTCTGAATAGTCCTTGATGAGTCTTGTTTATTTGTAGCAGATAATCAGGGCTGGAGGCAGATGACCAGTCCAGGGCCCAAGTAAAGAGAGATTAAGAAGCCAAACTAGGTCCATAGTCAAGGACGAGCCCTTCAGCCCCCCAAGGCCATCTCTCTCCAGCCAAGAGATGCTGGAGAGAGGCGAGCTGTAGGTGGGCAAGCTGACCCTTTGCCCTCTGTGGGGACGCTGTGGGTGATGGGCGAGGGGAAGGTCACAAGTTTTGCATGGAGTCCTGGAAGGGAGGGGTGTCTTCTCCCGGCTGCTGGGAGGAGGTGGTAAGAGCTACTTCCTGGAGTCTCAGGGCCTAGCATGGAATGTTCTGGAATGTTCTCAGGGAAGTGGGTGTGGTCAGCTAAAGGAAGGTCCTCTCTGGGCCAGAGTTCTTGCAGGAGGAAGAAGGCTGCTGTTTCCTGCCCTGTGGTCTGGCCCAGATGGCCTTGGCTGACAGCCCCAGGCCAAGCTTTCGTTCATCATCAGGGTCTGTAACTGGGGGTTAGGGGGAAGAGGGGGCACAGTTTTTTAAAACACTCATTTCATCCTTTTAGTGTGGAGAAGTTCACCAGCATTCAGGGACCAGCTTGGTTTAAAAAATAGGTTTTGTTTTGTTTTTTAAGGGCCTGCTATGTACCACATACTGTGTTTGGACCTTTTTTTTTTTGAGACGGAATCTCACTCTGTCGCCCAGGCTGGAGTGTAGTGGTGCAATCTTGGCTCACTGCAACCTCCACTCCTGGGTTCAAGCAGTTCTCCTGCCTCAGCCTCCCAAGTAGCTGGGACTACAGGCGTGTGCCACCATGCCCAGCTAATTTTTGTATTTGTAGTAGAGACGGCCTTTTACCATGTTGGCCAGGATGGTCTTGATCTCTTAA
This sequence comes from Cebus imitator, assembly GCF_001604975.1. Taxonomy (NCBI): domain Eukaryota; kingdom Metazoa; phylum Chordata; class Mammalia; order Primates; family Cebidae; genus Cebus; species Cebus imitator. Next base: position 1,033,475 of record NW_016107756.1, on the reverse strand, counting down.
CCTGGTGATCTGCCCGCCTCAGCCTCCCGAAGCACTGGGATTACAAGTGTGAGCCACCTCGCCCAGCCTGAACTTTTACTCTGTTATCACAATTCACTATGGACAAAACCTGTTGAGGAATGCATTATTCATTATTTCTGTTGTGCAAAGGAAGAAAGGAGTATGGGGAAATTTAACAAGCCCCAAATTATACCACTGCGTAGCTTTGGAGTCCGGTTGCAAACTTACAGCTCTGAAAGCAAGACTGTGTCTGTAGCGGTGAGACTGTGGACAGAACGTTTACCTTGGAGGAAGTAACCCCTTTGTGCTCCTCTTTGTGGGTGCGTCTGAAGATGGAGGTGCTGCTGGAACTCGATGGCATTGCAGCGGGGATTGGGACTTATGATACAGATAAGGTGTCACAGAAATGTCAGCTACTGCTGCTGTTACTACATAAGATTAGAGTTGCACAATCCTGGACTTGATTTTACTGGAAGACATTCTTGGAAGGATATCTCTTAGGGTGGAGGAGAAGCATATTATTTTAATTCAACTGAATTAATGAATTCGTTAATTTTTAACATTTAGTTTTATTTAAAAGATTTTGTTATATAGATAGGGTCTTGCTCCGTTGCCCAGGTTGGTCTCAAATTCCAGGCCTCAAGCAATCCTCCCACCTCGGCTTCCCAAAGAGTTGGGATTAGAGGCGTGGTCCACTGTGCCCGGTCACTTAAATAATTTTAAGATAATCATTCTACCGGGGAATAGAATGTGAATTTAACCTTAGAGCCATTTTGAGTTTGGGCTGGTGATTTCTGTGCATACTCCTGGCCCCTGGATGTTGGGAGGTGTGGGTGAAATGCGGAAGGGCAGGGTCTGTTCGCTTTCCTTTCTCAGCCTTACTTCAGTGAAAGCTGGAGGTGCACTTTGCGATATCTTTTTAAATTTTTATTTATTATACTTTAAGTTCTGGGGTACATGTGCAGAACGTGCAGGTTTGTTGCATAATTATACATGTGCTGTGGTGGTTTGCTGCATCCATCACCCCATCATCCACATTAGGTATTTCTCCTAATGTTATCCCTCCCCTAACCCCCCACCCCCTGCTGTCCCTCCCCTAGCTCCCCACTCCCCGACAGGCCTCGGTGTGTGCTGTTCCCCTCCCTGTGTCCATGTGTTCTCATTTTTCAACACCCACTTATGAGTGAGACCATGTGGTGTTTGGTTTTCTGTTCTTGTGTCAGTTTGCTGAGAATGGTGGTTTCCAGCTTTATCCATGTCCCAGCAGAGGACATGCACTCTTTTTTTCAGGCCGCATAGTATTCCCTGGTGTATATATGCCACATTTTCTCTATGCACTCTATCGTTGATGGGCATTTGGGTTGGTTCCAAGTCTTTGCTATTGTGGACAGTGCCACAATGAACATACGTGTGTATGTGTCTTTATAATAGAATGATTTATAATCCTTTGGGTATATACCCAGTAATGGGATTGCTGGGTCAAATGGTATTTCTATTTCTAGATCTTTCAGGAATTGTCACACTGTCTTCCACAATGGTTGAACTAATTTACACTCCCACCAACTGTGTAAAAGTGTTTCTATTTCTTCACATCCTCTCCAGCATCTGTTGTCTCCAGATTTTTTAAAGATTGCCATTCTAACTGGTGTGAGATGATATCTCAATGTGGTTTTGATTTGCATTTCTCTAATGATCAGTGATGATGAGCTTTTTTTCATATGTTTGTTGGCTGCATAAATGTTATCTTTAGAGAAGTGTCTGTTCATATCCTTTGCCCACTTTTTGATGGTGGTGTTTTTTTCTTGTAAATTTGTTTAAGTTCTTTGTAGATTCTGGATATTAGCCCTTTGTCAGATGGGTAAATTGCAAAAATTTTTTCTCATTCTGTTGGTTTCCGGTTCATTCTAATGATAGTTTCTTTTGCTGTGCAGAAGCTCTTTAGTTTAATTAGATCCCATTTGTCTATTTTGGCTTTTGTTGCCATTGCTTTTAGTGTTTTAGTCATGAATTCCTTGCCTATGCCTATGTCCTAAATGCTACTGCCAAGGTTTTCTTCTATGGCTTTAATGGTGTTAGGTCTTATGTTTAGGTCTTTAATATATCTGGAGTTAATTTTTGTATAAGGTGTAAGGAAGGGTTGCAGTTTCAGCTTTCTACATATAGCTAGTTTTCCCAACACCATTTATTAAATAGGGAATCCTTTCCCCATTGCTTGTTTTTCTCGTTTGTCAGAGATCAGATGGTTGTAGATGGGTGATGTTATTTCTGAGGCCTCTGTTCTGTTCCATTGCTCTATATCTTGTGTTTTGGTACCAGTACCGTGCTGTTTTGATTACTGTAGCTTTGTAGTATAGTTTGAAGTCAGGTTGCCTGATACCTCCAGCTTTTTCTTTTTTTTTTTTTGCTTAGGATTGTCTTGGCTATGTGGGCTCTTTTTTGGTTCCATATGAAGTTTAAGGTATTTTTTTCTAATTCTGTGAAGAAACTCAGTGGTAGCTTGATGGGGATAACATTGAATCTATAAATTACTTTGGGAACTTTGCTATTTCTACAGCTTCAGAGTTCCCAGCTCTGCCCAAGTTAGTGCCAGCAGGCTGTGACCTTGGGGCAGTCACTAACCTGCCCAGGCCAGTGTCCCTCCTGCCCAGCTACCCTAGTTCTTGGAGTGAGCTTCCTCATTCTTTCTGGTGCTTCTGGGAGGACAGTTCTCTCCCTGGAATGCCACTCTCTGCCTGCCAAGTCCCTCCTTTTCCACTGAAGCCCTGCACCACACTCTCCTCTTGGAAGCCGTCTGGACTGATCTCCACTTGCCTTCTCTCCACTCCCAGTGCTCTTCGTATGGCCCCGGCGTTCTTTGGGGCCACTGTCTGATTCATCTGGATTCATCTCATGCACTGTGCAGTGTGCACTGGCTCTTCAGAGCCAGCACAACAGAGGTGGCCCTTCTCCCGCTGAACCTTCCAGAGACTAGTAAGCAAACAAAGAAATAGGCACAGATTCCAGCTGTGATACATGTGATGAAGAAAAAGAATTGGGCCCAGTCTTTGTGGACCGTTCAGTCTTCCACACTCCCAAGGGAGGGCCACATGGTGGGGAGGGAGGCCATGAGATGGGG
>NW_016107756.1:1015981-1029258 GCF_001604975.1 Cebus imitator | reverse complement strand
GTCGTGAGTGTGGATGTGGAGGTCTGGGTCTGGGGTTGTGAGTGTGGATGTGGAGGTCTGGGTCCAGGATAGTGAGTGTGTGGGGAGGCCTGGGTCTGTTGTAATGAGTGTCAGTATGGGGAGGCCTGGGTCTGGGGTTGTGAGTTTGGATATGGGGGCACCTGGGTCTGGGCACAATCTATGATGCCAAGTGTTTCTGTTTGTTTGAAGACAGATTTTGGCAGGCAGCGCAGAGCCTGTGGTTTGCCATGAACTCCCAGGTGGGGACCCTGGGCTTGAGTTGGAGGTGTCTGGGTGGAACGGGGCCTTTGGAGAGTCTGTCTGGTGTCAGGATTGGCCGGGTCTGAGCTGGGGAACCTGGAGCCAGGGGGACACCTTAGGGCTGTGGGGTGACTGGGAGGTCTGGGTGATCACCTGGTTCGGTATGGTGGGCAGCATGGTTGTCTTTGGGAATGCCCCAGGCCTCAGACAGCAGTTCCTTTGTGCCTCGGTGCTCTGCAGGCCTAGGGTGGGGCCAAAGGGGCACTGGAGGCTGGTGACCGAGGCCTCACAGGCCCTGCCCCTCTATCCTGGCCCCTGCCTGCTCTCAGAATCCTGCCCGTCTCCTCTACAACACCCTCCAGGCTGCCCCGGCCCAGTTCTTCCCAGAACTCCCAGTGTGGCCAATCACTGCATGACTCAGTTTCTGGGAACTCCTTGGATGCTGCACTTCCAGCTGCTGGGTACATGGCAGGTGCTTGGAGAATACCCCCGGCTTGTTGCTGTCATTAGGCACCATGCCTGCAGCTGGGGTGCCTGGGAGGCAGAGGGGAATGGAAAGCACCTGGGCTCAGCCCAGCTTGGCTGGGCCAAACAGGGCACCTGGTACCAGCTTTTGGGGCCTTGAGCAGGTGGCTGCACCTCTCGAGCTGGTTTCTTCTCTTTGCTTCTGGAAGGAGTGACGGTTGCCTCATCCTCTTGGGCTTGTGATGATTCCAGTTGGCCAGCCAGTGGCGGGCACCCGGCAGGTGGGCAGCACCCATGAAGGCGGCTTCTTCCTCTCCTGGTTTGGGAGTGCAGGGTCAGGCTGAGCAAGTGCAGGGACATTTGTTAATTTGTGAGGTTCTCCTAGAAGCCCTGAAAACTCCCAGCTCATTGCCAGGGGTTCTGTCTGAGCCTTTCTCCTGCCTGTCTTCTCTGTACCAGGCTGTGTTCTGGGGTGGCCCCTCCTTGTTGGCTGAGCCCTCAGCCGGCACCTTTATGGGCACCCCCACTTGTTTGGGGTCTTAGCCTCTGCCAGGAGAAGGGGGAGTGTGCAGAGACCTGGACAGCTGGTTCCCAGGAAGGCCAGTGCCTCACCCTGGAGTTGCAAGAGAAACATCTGTTTGTGTTTTTGTGAGCAAGAGGGGACAGCTGGCCCGCAGATAGCAGGTGAGGTCAGCCGGGGATTGCCTTGGCTACCAGCTGTAAGCAAACCCTGGCTCTGGTGAGGTGGGCGGAGAAAGGATGGAGGAGAGCCCAGCAGGGCCCGTGGAGAGCCACCTGGGGCTGGAGCCTGGGCTGGGCCGCACGGAGGCCGCTGGGGGAGGCAGTGGTGCAGGAGGCCGCCCCCGGGACCTGGAGCACTACCCTCTGCACACCCGAGGCCTGGGACTTTTCTCAGCAGGTGAGGAGGGGTGGGCCTTCTTTCCCCAGAAGCTTCTCTGCCTCATGGAGAGGCTGCTTCTGGGCTCCTTCAACAAGCAGCTCCCAGTTGGGAGCTGAAATCAGGTTTCCTCTGCAAAGATTCCGCCTGCCTGGGACTTTCCAGACCCACATAAATCACGTAAATGGAAGCAGGCCTGCATCTCTGCATTATAAGACAAATAGTATTAACGCTGGACATGGCTCATCCCAAGCCGGGTGCCTGGCAGCCCTGGGAGGACTCGGGCGTTTTCTGAGCAGAGAGCCCAGGGGCCACAGGCGCCTATGTGTTATTCTGGTTACCTTTGCGCTGTTAGAATTCCATTTCCTCTTTTTTTTTCTGTGTGTGCACGTGTGTGTGTGTGTGGTAACCCTGTAAGATTTTTTTTGAGACAGGGTCTTGCTCTGTTGCCCAGGCTGGAGTATGGTGGCGCCATCATGGCTCCCTGCAGCCTCCGTCTCCTGGGCTCAAGTGATCCTTCTGCCTCAGCCTCCTGAGCAGCTGGAACTACAGTTGCGTGCCACCACACCCGGCTAAATTCTAAATTTTTTTGTAGAGATGGGGTCTTGCTATGTTGCCCAGGCTGGTCTTGAACTCCTGGGCTCAAACAATCCTCCCATCTCAGCTTCCTGAAGTGCTGGGATACAGGTGTGAGCCTCTGCGCCCAGCCAGGTTACTGTGCTGTTGCTGCTGTCAGCCCTATGATGGCCTTGATACAAGAGTTCTGCCTGCCCTATGTCAGGCCTTTCAGAAAAGACACGAGCAAGCTGTGCCTCTGGGGACATGTAGGCAGAGCTGTGGCTGTTAAGTCCGAGGGCTGGCACTTGAGATGCTGGGGGAGAAGTAGGTGATTTCACATCTCATTTGGATTGGCGGCTTTGCAGAGCATTTCTGCCTGAGACTGAGAGAACAGTATCAGTTAGATGAAGAGACGGGCAGGGATTTGGGGGCCACTGGAGTGGGAGGTTTTGGTCATTAAAGATGTCCAAGGATTTACTTTCCTAGGCTAAAAAAGATCCACAGGAGTGAGTGACACTTCCTACGTGGACCCCAGAAGAGGCCATGTGAGGGTACAGAGAAAAACACCCCTGCCCGGACAGTGAGACGGAGCTGCTGGGTGTGGGTCTGGTGCCTCGTCAGCACCCAGCGCGTGTGCTTTGGAGGGGTCCTGGGTGGCATGGGCCCAGGGTTGCTGCTACGCAAGGTCACAGACAAGTAAGGCTGCAGGAGCCTTAGCAGGGGCTGGGGGTCCTCAGAGAGTGCATGTGTGGCGGGGAGAAAGGAGCAGTTGCAGGAAGTGAGGACTTCACACTGTTGGCCCTTGAATTCCAGACCAGCGAGGCGAGGCGTTATTCTGTGAGGCACTTTTTGAAACAAAATGTTACTGGCAGGCTGGGTGTGGTGGGGCACTCCTGTAGTCCCAGCTACTTGGGAGGCCGAGGCAAGAGGATCATTTGAGCCCAGGAGTTCAAGACCAGCCTGGACAACAGAGCGAGACCCTGTCTCTACCAAAAAATTAAAACATTCACCAGGTGTGATGGCACAAGCCTGTAGTCCTAGCGACCTGGGAGGCTGATGCAAGGATCACTTGAGACCAGGAAGGAGTTGGAGGCTGCAGCGAGCTGTGACAGCACCACTGCACTCCAGCCTGGGCAAGAGAGCAAGACCCTGTCTCAAAAAACATCATTGGTGCGTAATGGATGTGCATAGTTCCAGTGAGTGGCAGACTCCTCGATAGTTAACATTAGATTCTGAAGGTGCACTGGACACTCGCCACATCTGGGCATTGGGGTAATACGGGAAGACCCCCTGGGAGGCCGGCAGAGTGAAATGCTGATGGGAGGGAGGTGGGTTCCATCTGAATGGGAGCCAGATGGGAGGAGCCAGAGAATCCCCAGGGGAGGTGGTGCTGGGCTCTGGCCATCCGGGTGAGAGGGTGCAGGAGATGAGGCTGGGCCGCTGGGATGCGTCAAGGTCCTGGTGACCGGAACCGCAGTTGTGCAGAGGGTGAGGTGGCTGCAGAGCGGAAGGGTGGTCTGTGGCAGGTCATCCCCGGCCTGGAGGGCAGCTCAGGCTTTTCTCCTTAGTCGTGGGAGCCGCTGAAGGTTTTTGAGCAGCAGACTCACACAGCCCGGCCTAGGCTGTCAGGGTAACCTATGGCTGCACATGACGGCTCGAGGGGGAGCCCCAGCAGGTTCCGAGGCAGGTGAGCTGGGAGGAGGGGCCATCCCAAGCAGGCACACCTGGCAGGTGCCGGGGACATGGCGTTTGGGGGTTGTGTGTCAAGACACTGGCTTCCCTGGGCTCTGGCTTCAACTCTGGAATCCACTCTTGCCCTCTTGGTGCGTGATCAGCCTGCGAAGCTTCTAGCAAGTGGCTCCCTTGGGTTCAGACAGGCCTTTGAGGCTCCCTCTCTGAGTCTTATATCCTCCCAGCAGCCTGACAGGTGGAGGAGACGTTGATGCCTGGCTCACCTTATCTCGCTGTTCTTGTGTTTCCCGTATCGTAGTAACAGAGCAGATGTCAGCGCCGTTGCTAAGGGTTCCCTGGGATGTTAATTCCCTGGTGTTGAGTGGAGGGCCCCTGCATGGTGTCCTCGAGGCCCGGGGAGCGCTGGCTTGGTGGCAGGTACTCTTTCACATTTGTTCCAGCTGCTTTTCCCTCCTTTAAACCCCATCTCCCCCCGACCTCGGTCTCCCTGGCCTAGGCACAGTGCCACATCTGGGGATGGCAAACTCGGCAGCCGCAAATGTGCAGCCACTCTCCTTCCACGCCCGGGACAGACCCGACAGACGGATCACAGCGTCCCTTTCTATGGAGGCTGGGGCGGGCCCCAACCCCTTTTCCACCCAGCCCTCTGGACACCAGCTCAGATTTGGCACTTGGGATGAAGCCTCTCTTCCAGCCCTGCAGAGGCCACCTGCGACACCTCCTGGCCCTCCTAGCCCTCTCTGCAGGCACTTCCTCTGGTACCTGGGAGTGATGGGGAAGGGAGGGGTGGGTTTTGCTTGCCTCTCCTGTCTCCTGTTTGCCTCCCTTGCCTGGTCTTTTGGCCTTTCCACCACAAGTGGAAAATCAAACTCTGAATAGTTCTGGAAAGGGGTTTGTCTGGACACTGAAGTCAGGCTTGGGATTTTATCTGCCAGTTGCCATTTGTGTGGGTTAAATATTGCTATGATAACACGCATGACAGGCACACCTACCCAAACATGGGGGCTTACGACCGCCGTTTATTACCCCTCTCAAGTTCACGGCCAGCCGGGACGTTCTGCCACTCTTGGCCGGGCCGTGCGTTTCATTCTCAGCATGGTGGTTTGGTGGTCAGAGGACACCCACTGCCCCTCACGTGGAAGACATGCCTGGGCCCTCTGCGGCTGACAGAACCTGGCATCCTGCAGCTGCTGGTGGCGTATTGGCTTTGTGTGTGGGCATCCCTCCCCAGCACAGCGTCCTCCTCCAGCCCTGTGTCCCCCATCTCTTTCCCACCGTTCTCCCTGATCGTTTATTCTCCCCGTAGAGATGGTCTGTTCTGGACGCCTGCACCCTCGTACCTGGGCTTTCTTTGTCACAGGCGCTTGGGGGTCACAGTGTGGCCATGCTCTTGCGAATGCATTTCTCTGGGGGTCTCTCATGGGGTCACACTCGTGACTTCAAGGCAGACCCCAGCCAAGCAAATCCTCTGGTCTCAGGAGCTGGGGTCTGCTGGCCGCTCTCACCATGGGTCGAACCCCGGGCTGGATGAAAGCACGCTCATTCATGCCACACCCTAGGGAGTCCGAAGACCCAGTTCTATCATGAACGTGTCCTTGAAATAAGATCAAGGAGGTGAAAGTGCCAGGGCGTGAGGTTGGGAGCCATCACGGCCCTGGGGAGGAGGTGTGGGGAGAAGGAGCTGCCCCTGCTGGGGTGGTGGCTTTGTCCCCGTCCCACTGAGGTGGTGGGTTGGAGACTCCGTGGGCGGTTGCCCGGCTTCTCTAAGGGCAGGTGGTTTTGCTCTCAGACGCGATTTTCAGTGTGATACAGGGCAGGCGGCTGGCGTTTCTTACACTGTGCTGCGGCTGCTGTGGGTTTTGGAAGGTCATGGTCAAGCAGCAGTTTTCCTGGAGTGACGACTCTCTGTGCTGCTTTCTAGCACTTATGGGAGTGAGCTCCAAGTTTCCGGGACAGAGAATAGCATTCTGCTGGAGGGGCACCATATGACCGGCCCCAGCCACGGGGTAACTCAGGGCCCTACAGCCAGTGCTGGCTTTCCCTGCTTCTGAGCCCACGCAGGCTGTGAAGGAGATAGACGCCTTCAAGGAGATGCAACTATCTGTTTGCAAAGAAAAGGCCCATGTTTTTTTTTTTTTTTTTTGAGGATCGTCTACATTATTGAAACCATCTAATTGGAGATCTACAGATAGGTTTTTCCATCTTTGAGTTCTGAGTTTGAAAATACCAAATCCACATTAGGCTGCCAAGACACAGCTGCCTCTGGCAGAATCTTCGTGGTGGACAATTTTAGATGGAGGGAGCAGGCTGACAGCTCTGAGCGGCTGTGAGCATATGACTGTGAAAACGTACCCCAAAAATACACTTAAAAATGCACTGCATTTCTCTCTTGGGGGTTCATCCTAAGGAAGCCATCAGAGATTTATTTCCCAGGATATCCATCTTAGTGTCGCATATAATAGTGCAAAACGAGACAGTCTATGTGCTCCCAAACAGGAAAACGGTGAAATATAGTACATTCAGAATACGAAGTTACAGTTCAAAATCGTATTTTTAAAGAACTTGAATAATGTGGGAAAGTACACTGTGGTTAAGAAGCCAGCAAGCAGTGTATGTGATACGAACCCACTTGTATTTAAAATGTGTACAAAAATACCTGGGAAAAACTGGAAGGTGCTGCGTTAAGACGTTCAGAGTCGCCATGGGGGGTGGCTGGCAGCCAACGTCAGGTGTGTTTTCATTTTCTCTCTATGATGCAATATCCTACAGCACCTGGGAAGACTGCATGAGGGTGCGTAATGACGGTGGCTGCGGCGTTTGTCTGCCGTAACTAACGCCCAGGGCGAGCCTCTGACTTTAGAGAGAGAAGTGGACCCCTGGAAGAAGGGGCTGCTTTTACACGTCTGTCTCAGAAAGTTGTCTGGGGCTGACGAACCTCTGTCCCCTAGGAATTTTCTCAGGAAATTATCACCAGGCAACTCCAGTTCCCTCCCCTATTCTCCTGGGGCCCCCTAGTCCCCAAACTGTGGGGTTTTACGAAGGGCTGGGAGCATCTGCCTGCCTGGCGGCCGGCCCGAGTGCAGCCTCCGCTCAGCTTGTCTCACCCGGCGGGTCCAGGCGGCACCCGGAGGTCTCAGCTTCCCAGAGGAGGCTCCTGGGGGCATCAGCCTCTCAGCAGAGAGTGGACTCGGTTGTTCGATGGTGGAGCTGCCGCCAGGGTGACTACCCGTAGGGAACCTGCAGGAACAAACTGCCTCTGAGTCAACAAGTCGCAGAGCGTGGTTAGAGCCTCGCTGTCGGTTCAGAGCACGTCTGCGTTGTCTTCCGAATTCTGCCTTGTCTGGGAAGGGCCATCTCTGATGAAATGCAGTTGAATTAAATGGATGTTCCGAGCACCTGCTTTGCAGCAGGCCCTGTGCTGGGCATCAGGGAGGGAGGGCAGGAGGAGGATGTAGGGACCCTCCAGGGAGCCCACAGTCCAGTGGGGAAGAAGAAATGGAAATTTAATGTCAACAGAACTGAGGACTATCTGGTTCCTGGGTGGAATGCCCACTCTCCCCATAAGGGGCCTGCCTTCCCTGTGTGTGCTCATTGAAAATGCTCAGGTACACATACACGTACACACACGCCACACACACACAACCCTTCATGTGCACACACCCCCCCTTTATGTACACACACATACCCCTTCTTCAGCCTCTTACCTGTTGCGTGCGTGCGCACCACACACACACGCAATCCCTCGTGCACGCACAGCCCCCTTCATGTACACACACACATCCCCTTCTCCTTCAACCTTTTACCTGTTGCGTGTGCACACACACACACGCAACCCCTCATGTGCACACACACACACACCCTTCTTCAACTGCTTACCTGTCACGCCCATGTGTACACACACACACACACGCAACCCCTCATGTGCACACACACACACACACCCTTCTCCTTCAACTGCTTACCTGTCACGCCCGTGTGTACACACACACGCACACACATACAAATACGCAACCCTTCTCTAGCCTCTTGCCTGTCCCAGCTGGGGGACCTCAGAGACAGACCTGGCCCCAGGGATCACTTCTCTAGTTTACTGAGGAAGTGGCTGGGGCTCCACCAGCTCTGTCTGCACAACCTCCTGCCCCGGCTCCCTCCAGGCCACCTCCATCCTCCCCTCCTGAATTTGGGGGTTTGCTTCCCTGCTTTTCCTCTCACCTTCTCTAAGGCCCTATTGTGTTCCCTCGTCAGTCTGATTTTTGCCCAGGACAAGTGGCCGCATAGAAACACAAGGGCACAGTCTCTGTTGAGCACACGTGGCACTGCTCTTTGGGGTTTTCAGGACCCTACTCTTAAGAGAGAATGGGCCAGACTCCCTGCCCTCCAAGCCCAAGTGAGTGCTGGGTGGTGGGAGCACATTTTGCCCATGGGTAAAGGGGGTGCTGGGCCAGGAGATCAGCTGGGGAGGCCCTCCCTGCTGCCGAGTCGGGAGCTGGCGGCAGTCAGGCTGAAGAGCTTTGGAGAACCACAGCCAGCTGCATCATCAGTTTCCTAAAATGTGCCTCTCGAGTCGCCCTTCCTCTCCGCCCTCGGTCCCGAGTTGCTTTGTTCGAGTGAAGGACAGCTGTACCTTCTGGTGTGCCAGCCACGGCCAGGGTGAGGTTATCATGGCCGTGCCAGAGCCGGGGCCTGAATCCTCCAGGTTCTCATTTCTGACCTTTTCTCAGGTCAGCCACAAACTTGCTGTCCGTGATGAACCTGCCCTGCCACTGCCCACGGCCCCCGCCCCAGAGGCGACACCCTTCCACCTCCCTTGACCTCTCTGCAGCATGTGGCTCTGTGGCGCCTCTACCCTGAAAGCAGTGAGAAAGGCGGGGATGTGGGGGACGCAGTTCCTGTGGCCTCTTCCTCTCTGTCCTGTGGACTGGGCTGGGAGGGGCTCAGTTCCCGCCTCCCACGTGAGAGCAGCCAGCAGCCTCCCTGCCCTCACATAACTCAGCAGAGTCAGAACCAGGCTTTGGAATTGCACGAGGCCGTCGCTCCAGCCTGTCTGACAGCTCTGTCGGGTGCCAGTGAGGAAACTGAGGCCCAGGAAGACAGTTGACTTGTTCCTGGACTTCTAGTAAGTTTACAGAGGAGCTAAAGCTTTACAGATCTTTTTTGTTGTTGTTTTGAGACGGAGCCTCAGTCTGTCGCCAGACTGGAGTGCAGCGGTGTGATCTCAGCTCACTGCAACTTCCACCTCCCGGGTTCAAGCGATTCTCCTGCCTCAGCCTCCCACGTAGCTGGGACTACAGTTGTGCACCACCACACCCAGATAATGTTTGTATTTTTAGTGGAGACGGGGTTTCACCATGTTGCCCAGGCTGGTCTCAAACTCCTGAGCTCAAGTGACCTGCCTACCTCAGCCTCCCAAAGTGTTGGGATTACAGGCGTAAGCCACCGCGTTCGGCCTGTAGTATATTTTAAATGTTTATTTTGAACAGAATAATGCTTTTCACACCCATGTGGAATGGTGTGACTGCTATGCACAAGATAACTGAAGATTTAAAAAAACAAAGCAAAGCATTGTCACTGAAAGGCTGGGAGAGGCCTGATTAAAGTTGTTTGAGGAGTGTGTCATGCCTGACCCTGTCTTTCCTTGTTCGCCCATCAGCCTCATTCGGGAGGAGATTGAGCCTGCCTCTGAGGAGGTCCCGGTGGTTGGGCACCTCAGGCCTCCCCAGGTCTGGGCCTGGCCATGGGGTTTCCACACTTGGCTATTTGGGGCCTGGGGCTGCCCAGGTCCCATCCCCGAGGCAGCCCCCTGGGAGTGTTGGGTCTAATCTGGAAGAGCAGGTGGGGTGGAGGGACCATGTGGTCGAGGTGGTGGCCTGAGCCCCCGTGTGGCCAGGTGCTGGCGGTCGCGCCCTGCCCCTGCTGGTCGTGATGGAAATGGCTGACACTGGCCGAGAAAGGCGGTTCTCAAAGCGGGCCCCAGGCCTCTCGGGGTCTCCCAACGCCCCGCCGGAGACCACAGGGTCAAAAGTGTTTTCGTAAGAAGAATAGGACTCTTGTTTCATCCTCTCACAAATATACAGAAAAGGAGAAGTTCATTGATGTGGTTTCAGCTGCCACACTGGAACTAATGTTTAAGAAATGAACATCTGTAGAGTTTTGGTGCAATATCAAAGAAAAATATTTACAATTTCCTGGAAAGTAAAAAAAAGCCCTCCTTTCCTCAGCCATCATGCATGTTTGTGAGGGTCTGGATGTCCTGGATCACTTCAACGAACAACCCATCACAAACGCTGGAGTGAAAGGTCACGTGTGAATATCCAGCCGTTCTATTGTGAAGCCAAACATTAAAGGGAGTTGTAAAAATGTAAAACAATGTCATTTGTCTAATTGTTTTTTAAGTGTAGTTTTTCATAAACTGTAAATTATGTGATCATTAATGGGTTTATTATTTTTAGTGAATTAACAAAGTTTTAAAGATTTTCTCAGTTTTAATTTCAGTATGATGACTCTCAATGGTCATGGCTCACGTGTTTTGGAGTCCTCAAGAATCTTTTTTTTTTTTTTTTTTTGACCGGGTCTAGTCCTTGTTGCCCTGGTTGGTGTGTGGTGGTTCGATCTTGGCTCACTGTAGCCTTTGCCTCCCAGGTTCAAGTGATTCTCCTGTGTTAGCCTCCTGAGCAACTGGGATTACAGGTGCCCAGCACCCTGCCCAGCTGATTGTTTTATATTTTTAATAGAGGCAGAGTTTGACCACATTGGCCAGGCTGGTCTTGAACTCCTGACCCCCAAGCAATCCTCCCACCTTGGCCTCCCAAAATGATGGGATTATAGGCCTGAGCCACCATGTCTGACCTCAGTAATTTTTTATAGCATTTTGTTGTTGTTTTGAGACAGAGTCTTGCTCTGTCACCTTGGCTGAATTACAGTGGCAAAATCATGGCTCACCGCAGCCTCAACGTCCTGGGCTTAGACCATCTCCCGCCTCAGCTTCTGGAGTAGCTGGCAGCACAGGCATGAACCACACCCAGCTAATTTTTGTTCTTTTTGTTGAGACAGGGTTTCACCATCTTTCCCAGGCTGGTTTCAAACTCCTGGGCTCAAGTGATCTGCCCACTTTGGCCTCCCAAGGTGCTGAGATTATAGGTATGAGCCACCGTGTCTGGGCTATGAATGAGTTGTAATTCATTTTTATTTTCATGGTCTGTATTTGTGCTGAAGTTGTAATTCATACACCATAACATTCCCACTTTGAAAGGGTACAATTGAGTGGTTTTCGTATATTCACAAAATTGTGTAACCATCACCACTGTCTAATGCCAGGACATTTTATCAGCCCAAAAAGAAGTCCTGAGCCCGTGGGCATTCTCTTCCCTCTTCCTGCAACCCCAACAGCCACTTATCACTTTCTGCCTCTAGATTTGTGATTCTGGGCCTGTCATATATAAATGGGTTCACACAGTTCGTGGTCTTTTGTGACTGGCTTTTCTTAGCATGTTTGAAAGGTTCATCCAGTTTCAGCTGATATAAGCACTTCATTCCTTTTTACAGCCAATTCATATTCCATTGTATGGATACGGCACATTCTTCTCATTCATCAGTTGATGGGTATTTTGGTTGTTTCTGCTTTTTGGCTGTTATGAATCATGCTGCTAAGAACATCTGTGTCCAGGTTTTGGTGAGGACATGTGTTTTCGGTACTCTTGTGTGTGTGATTAGGAGTAGAGTTTCTGGGTCATACGACAAGTCTGTGTTCAACATTTTGAGGAAGTGTCAAATGGATTTTGAGCCTGGATATATTTTAAGAGTGTAAAGGGATCCTGAGTTTGAGAAGCACTGGTCTAGCTGGGATTAGACCGGGGGAGTGTGGATGACTCAGGAGAGCCCCTCGTCCTTGCCCTGGCATTGAGATACCCCAGCCTCATCGCACACTTCCTCCGGAATGCACGCACGGTGTCCTCAGAGCAGAGAACCAAAGGAGATCCTGCCCTTGGAGGCGAGGAGAAAGTAGCTGTGCCAGGCGGTGCATGGGGGAAGCCATCGGGTTCTGGGGCAGGGTTGCCTCCCTGTGGGGTCCTCAGGCTGCCATGCTCATGACAGTGTCTGTGGATAGCACCCCTTGGCACGGTGCCAGCTGGTGATTGTGGCTGCAGCTGCCACCCCCAGATCTCTTCCCTGCCCTAGAGAGCTTTGTGATTGTCGGTGTGGACCTCTGGGAAGGAGCACTGGGTCCCCAGGTTTGGGAGCGGGGTAGGGCTTCCCAGGCAGCCCTCCTGCTGGGTGATGTGCTTGGTGTGCCCCTGCTGTACTGGGAGGGGCAGGGAGCAGGTGGCCTCCAGGGGTGGCCGGCTGAGTTGAAAACTACTAAGGATGTGTCTGTTCTCTCATTTCTGACGCTGACGCTTTGGTGTTCTGCCAGTCACGTTCACTCTGGTCACTCAGCCACAGAATCCGCCTCGTCACCCTTCCCAGAACCACGAGCTTTCTGAAAAGGAGGCTTGAGGGAACAGTGGTTTGCCCGGGATTCTCACAGTGAGAGTCCAGGCATTGGTGGGAGAGTGTGTAGAGGGTGTAGAAGGGCCAAGTGTCTCGTGCCTGGGTTCACAGGGATCCTGTCTGCCGTCTGTACCCCAGCCAGTGATGCTCACTCTTTCTTTTCCCTCTCCTCATCCCAGATGCGACTCCCCACCCCCCGCCGGGTGCCCTGAGCATGGCTGACACCATCTTCGGCAGTGGGAATGACCAGTGGGTCTGCCCCAACGATCGGCAGCTGGCCCTGCGTGCCAAGTGAGTACCTCGGGGCCCCAGGGCTTCCCTCATCCTGCCTCCCTGCTTCTCTCCTGCCTACAGCAAGATGCATTCCCAGGGGCCCAGAAAGAGAGGTTTGGAGAGACATGCCTGCCGGACACACCACAGTCCTGGCCCTGAGCTGGACACTTAACGTGGCCATTCACTCATTCAACTGCCATGCAGAATTTATCCCCATTTCCCAGATGAGGAAGGTGAGGCTGAGCTCCCTGCCCACGTCACTTAGCTTGTGTGTGGCAGGGCTGTGACCCACACCTCAGTCCAGCTGACTCCTAAGCCTGTGTTCTTTCTCTCACATCAGGCTGCAGGGCCTAACCCATACCACCTCATTGCCTTGTCTCTTGTCACTGAGCCTTAGAACCGCAAGCCCCTTAAGGCAGGCAAGGAGCCTTTGATCTCTCGATGCCCGCTCCATAGCCACGCTCTTGGCACTGTCAGATGGGGGGACAGAGGTCTGTTGAATGAATGAGGACTGCCCCTCAGGCTGAAGTACCAGTCAGCTCTGATGTTCCCCGGTCTTCCCCACGCACTCCTGAGAATCTCACTAGTTCCTGGCTTCTGGCTTCTTCCCTTGGGGGTCCTTGCTTTTTTTTTTTTTTTTTTT
>NW_016107756.1:1012406-1015387 GCF_001604975.1 Cebus imitator | reverse complement strand
GATGGTGTCTCACTCTGTCATCCAGACTGGAATGCAGTGGTGCGATCTCAGCTCACTGCAGCCTCTGCCTTCCTGGTTCAAGTGATTCTCTTGCCTCAGTCTCCTGAGTAGCTGGGATTACAGGCGCCTGCTACCACAGTGGTTTTGTGTATTTTAAGTAGAGATGGGGTTTCACCATGTTGGCCAGGCTGGTCTTGATCTCTTGACCTCAGTCTGCCTCCCTCAGCCTCCCAGAGTGCTGGGATGACAGGCGTGAGCCACGCGCCCAGACCTGGTTTTCCTGCTGTCCCTCAGCCTAGTGACCTGTCAGCTCTGGGTGGGGTAGGTCATCTCCACAGACTGTCCACCGTGGCTGGAGATGGGGGCTCTCGGGCCTCGCCTGCCTTCCAGTCCCTCCCTGTCCCTCCGAGGGGCTGGGGGGTCTCTGCGTCTGGTAAGTCCAAAAGGGGCCCTTCATTCGTCAGCCCATGCCAATGATGGGAGCCAGCATTTCCCAAATGGGACCAGATTCAAAATATTTGCAATTAGATGTTATGAGCCTACAGGGGACAGGGTGGAGACATCAAAGGCGGATAGAGAAATTAATTCGAAATGCCCAGGAAGAGTGGAGTGATGCGTGATTTGCAGGAGGCTTTGCATCACAGTTAATTTGTCCCCTTTGCCAGGAGGGCTCAGCTCCTTCGTGCAGCCCTGCAGGGGATGAGGTTGGCCCCTCTCCGTCTCTGTGCTCTGATGCCAGGCAGCTGAAGCGTCCTCCCGGACAGGGTTGGGGTTTCTAAGGAGAGCTCCGCTCCCTGTGTTCTCTTCCAGGGCCCAGCAGGGTCCTGACCCCTCCAGGGTTTTCTTAAGCTCTCGCCGACCTTGTCTCGCTCAGCAGCAGCCAGAAGCTGTAGCAGCACCTTTAGAGGAGAGAGTGCACTGCCTCAGAACGCCTGGCAGTCTCTGGACAGGAGCAGTGTATGAATATCCGGCTGCAGAGCCGGGAGCTGTGCCCTGTGGGGCCCTTGGGGAAGTCTGGGCTGTGGCTTGGGTCTCCCCTCAGTCCTCCAGCTGCCATCAGACATTTTCAAACCCTCCACTCCGTGCCAGGCACTGACTGCACAGCAGTGAAAAGGACCAACACAGTCCCCTGGTTTTAAAGCATACGTGGGCAGAGGTGAGCGTTATTTCAGTAGTTACCCAGGTAGGTGGCTTTGACGGTGATAACAGGCAGTGGGGACGTGGGGTGAAGGTGCTAACCTAGTCTGGGGATCAGGAGGGGCTTCCCTGAGACTGTGCTGCCTACACTGAGACCCAGAAGATGGGTGAATGTTAGATGGGAGTGGGAGGGAAGCACGTGCAAGGGCCCCAAGGCAGAGGAACAGCACGTGCAAGGGCCCTGAGGTAGAAGGGACAGCACATGCAAAGGCCCCGAGGTAGAGGGAACAGCACGTGCAAAGGTCCTGAGGTGGAAGAAACAGCATGTGCAAAGGCCCTGAGGCAGAAGGAGCAGGGTGTGTGGAGGCCCTGGCAGGAGGTCAGTGCATTCTCAGTGCAGAGTAAAAGGTGGACAGTGTGAAAGGAAGATGGAGAGGTAGTCAGGGGCCTGGGGCAGGGCCTGGTCCTCCAGAGACTTACGTTCTGGTGTGGAGATATGGAGGGTTTCATTTTGTCTTGCAATAATGTTTAAGCCTGATGAAGGACATATGCCCAGGCCTTCCAGGAACTCTGAGAATGGATTCTTTACCTGTTTTGGAGGGGATCAAGGAAAAGCCTCCAGGTGAAGGTCATGTGTAAAAGAGTCTTCAAAAAGAACAGGCCAGGTGCAGTAGCTCACACTTGTAATCCCAGCACTTTGGGAGGCCGAGGCGGGCAGATCACCTGAGGTCAGGAGTTTGAGACCATCCTGGCTAACATGGTGAAACCCCATCTCTACTAAAAGTTCAAAACTTAGCTGGGTGTGGTGGCGCGCATCTGTAGTCCTAGATACTCGGGAGGCTGAGGCAGGAGAATCACTTGAACCCAGGAGGCAGAGGTGACGGTGAGCCGAGATTGCGTCACTGCATGCCAGCCTGGGTGACACAGTGAGACTCCCTCTCAAAATATAAATGAATGAATGAATGGAACCGGAGTGAGAGGTGGACCGAAGGTTTAGGGAGAGACAGGTACCCCAGGTGAAGGGTGCAGGACGAGCAAAGGCCTGGGGACCACACGCAGCCTAGAATACAAGGGAGCGACTGGTGAGGCAGGTGAGCTGGGAGATGATGGCTCCGTGCGGGGAATGTGTCGGGGAACGGCAGGTGGGGCTCCCAGGTGTGCAGGGACTGGAGGCTGCAGCTCATCAATGTCAGGTGGCCTCAGGTCACCTCCTTGGGCTGTGTGGAGGGGGCGTTGCAGCCGGGGTGGGGGCAGAGTGCTCAGTGGATGGTTGAGGCCTGCCTCGTGGGGTGACTATGAGCATCCAGGCCTGCCTCGTGGGGTGACTGAGGATCTGGGTCTGCCTCGTGGGATGACTGTGGGTCTGGGTCGGCCTTGTGAGGTTACTAAGGGTCTGGGCCTACCTCATGGGGTGATTGAGGGTCCGGGCCTGCCTCATGAGGTGACTGAGGGTCCGGGCCTGCCTCGTGGGGAGACTGAGGGTCCGGGCCTGCCTCGTGGGGAGACTGAGGGTCCGGGCCTGCCTCGTGGGGAGACTGTGAGGGTTCAATGGAAGATATTTGGTGTCCTGTGCTAGCACCAGTGCTAGAATCAGCTCATGGGACCTGTGCCCGTCAGGACAGGCAGTGGTGGAGCTGATTCCTGTGTCTGTCAGGACAGGTGGTGGTGATGAAGCTGATTCCTGTGTCCGTCAGGACAGGTGGGGTGGAGCTGATGCCTGTGTCCGTCGGGACAGGTGGGGTGGAGCTGATGCCTGTGTCCGTCAGGACAGGTGGGATGGAGCTGATGCCTGTGCCCATCAGGACAGGTGGGGTGGAGCTGATGCCTGTGTCCGTCAGGACAGG
>NW_016107756.1:1007477-1011784 GCF_001604975.1 Cebus imitator | reverse complement strand
CCGTCAGGGCAGGTGGGATGGAGCTGATGCCTGTGCCCATCAGGACAGGTGGGATGGAACTGATGCCTGTGCCCGTTAGGACAGGTGGTGGTGGCAGAGCTGATGCCTGTGCCCGCCCTTCTATGTGTTCCCGGGACTCTTCCTTTCTGTCCGTTAGATGGAAGGTGGAGGGAGTGGGGATTCCCTGAACTTGGGGGCCCTGGCTTCCGCCTCCTTTCCCCTGGCCTGGGGGCCACATGACTGTGTCCTGGCCTACCACTGACCCCTTGAGCCTCTGAAATGCTCAGATGGAGCAAAGCAGTAGGTGAGGTGGGGGAGGGGATGTTGCTTTTCGGGGCCTGAACACTGAATGTGTCCAGCTCATAGGAGCAAGGCAGGCGGTCCAGGCGGAGTCAGGCCTTGCCTCCCTTCCAGCCCTGCCCTGTTGCCCTGTCATTTGCCTTCCCCAGCCCCGTGAAGACAGCTTGAATAGTGTCAGTCTAGAGCAATGTATTTTTTTCTTTTTTAATTGGAAAAACCGGCAGTGTAGAAGTATGGACCCCTGAGGCACTGCACCCCACCCCCCCACACCCCCACCTTTGTGTGTGATCTCCTCCGCCTGAACCCGCCTCCTTCCCACACACACTGCCTCTTTGGCGAAGCCATGCCTGACGCCCCACTCATGATAATTACAGTTACCACCATTAACTGCCGTTTGTAGACAATTGGGCAATTGAGTGAAAGCACCTTGTCTACCCCAATGTAATCCTCATGGCATCTCTTAAAGAGACAGATCAGAAAACCAAGGGTGAGAACCTCATCCGAGGTGTCCCATCTGGGCAGGGATGGGCGCAGCGGACTCCAAATCCTACATCTTCACAGTCGTCCGCCCCCAGCCCCTCCTTACAGAGCAGGGAGATGCTTATTCGCTCTCCAAACTCCTACTGTGTGGGCCACTGAGAACCTGTTGCTGCAACAGCCAGGACCCGGCAGGACGTGAGACCCCAGGGCTGGTCTTGTGTCAGGGGCCCCAGAAGTCTCCGCCTCCCTCAGCCTCCTGCCCTAGGTCCTGCTTCCAGGGCTCACGGCTTCTGACACGTCCCTGAAGAAGGGAAGCCTTGCAAGAGCCCCATCCCCTCCCTGTGGGTCATTGTCTCATGCATCCGCTTCCTGACGCTGCCTGCACATCCAACTGAGCAGCCTGTCCCTGGCACCAGGAGGCCAGGCGTCCCAGCGGGCACCTGCTAATGTTCTCAGACCTGTTAACTAAATGAGTGTTCGTCATTGACTTGGCAGCTGCCTCCCCCACCACAGTGTAGCTCTTCAGGGTCAGTGACTTTCCATCTCGTTCATTCCCCACTCACAGACCGTCTCAGGGAAGCCAGGACCCACCCAGGGCAGGGGGTTTGGGGCTTGATCTGCTGCCACTCTCTCCCTGTCCAGAAAAACAGAAGGACAGTCCACCCCAGTTACGGTCTCAGGAGGGGTCACTGCTGGAGACCAGTGGAGCAGAGACAGCTAAGCCTCCCAGCCCCTCCCAGCCCCACACCTCAGGGTTACCTGCCCTCACTATGCCTCACCCTGCCCTCACCACGGCCCTCACCACGCCTCACCCTGCCCTCACCACGCCTCACCACTGCCCTCACCAGGGCCCTCACCCTGCCCTCACCAGGGCCCTCACCACGCCTCACCACTGCCCTCACCACGCCTCACCACTGCCCTCACCACGTCTCACCACAGCCCTCACCACGCCTCACCACTGCCCTCACCACGCCTCACCATGGCCCTCACCACGCCTCACCACGGCCCTCACCATGCCTCACGCTGCCCTCACCACGCCGCCTCTTGTGAAACTCGCTTTCCCCTCCTGCCCTGTACCTGCCAGTTCTCACAACGTTCTGTCGGCAGGTATGTCTGCCCTGACCACACTGCTTTCCTGTCCCCTGGGAAGCTCTGTCTCCCTCCCTCACAGCCTCAGGGCTCACCTTTTCTCCTGACCATCTTTCATGCTCCTCCCTTGACGCCTCACGTGCCGTGACCTTGGCCTTCTCTGTGTGCGTGAGGGTCATGTTCTGGGCGTCGGCCTCCCCGGCTAAGTTGCTGCCGTCTTTGCTGAGGCTGAGGAGTGGGCAGATGGCAGGGCCAGCGCTTGGAGCCCCTCTCTGGCCTGCATGCCTCAGCCCAGCACACGGCACCTGCGCTGCCCACTGGCTGCTGTCAGGCCTGGTGGATGTGGGGGGCTGCCTGCTGGCTGCTCTCAGGCCTGGTGGATGTAGGGGGGCTGCCCGCTGGCTGCTGTCGGGCCTGGTGGATGTGGGGGGCTGCCCGCTGGCTGTCTCGGGCCTGGCGGATGTAGGGGGCTGCCCACTGGCTGCTGTCAGGCCTGGTGGATGTGGGGGGCTGCCCGCTGGTTGTCTCGGGCCTGGTGGATATAGGGGGCTGCCCACTGGCTGCTGTCAGGCCTGGTGGATGTGGGGCGGCTGCCCGCTGGCTGCTGTCAGGCCTGGTGGATGTGGGGGGCTGCCCGCTGGCTGCTGTCAGGCCTGGTGGATGTGGGGGGCTGCCTGCTGGCTGCTGTCAGGCCTGGTGGATGTGGGGGGGCTGCCCGCTGGCTGTTCTCGGGCCTGGTGGGTGTGGGGGGCTGCCCGCTGGCTGCTCTCGGGCCTGGTGGATGTGGGGGGCTGCCTGCTGGCTGCTATCAGATCTGGTGGATGTGGGGGTGCTGCTCTCTGGCTGCTGTTGGGCCTGATGGATGTGGGGTCTACCCTCTGGCTGCTGTCAGGCCTGGTGGATATGGGGGTGCTGCCGGCTGGCTGCTGTCGGGCCTGGTGGATGTGGGGGACTGCCAGCTGGCTGTCTCGGGCCGGGTGGATGTAGGGGGCTACCCGCTGGCTGCTCTCAGATCTGGTGGATGTGGGGCGCTGCCCTCTGGCTGCTGTCGGTGAATATGGGGGGCTGTCTGCTGGCTGTCTCGGGCCTGGTGGATGTGGGGCGGCTGCCCTCTGGCCGCTGTCGGGTCTGGTGGATGTGGGGGGCTGCCCTCTGGCTGCTGTCTCGGGCCTGATGGATGTGGGAGGGGCTGCCGGGGTTCACGCTGCCTCGGCCTCAGCGTCATCTGTACTGTTCCCTCTTCAGGCTGCACACGGGCTGGTCTGTGCACACCTACCAGACGGAGAAGCAGAGGAGGGACCAGCATCTCAGCCCCACAGAGGTAGAGGCCATCCTGCAGGTCATCCAGAGGGCCGAGCGGCTGGACGTCCTGGAGCAGCAGAGAATCGGGTGAGCCACTGGAGCCAGCTGAGCGGGAGGGCAGCAGGGGCTCCGGTGACAGCCCTGGGGACTGGGAGGCTGGCCCTCTGGCTCCTGCTGCTGCTTTTCACCTCTGGGAGTGGGTCTGGAGGTCACGGACTCCAGCCCGTCCTGAAGGGTGCTCTTCCTGAACAGCCCCGGAGCCCCCTGTCGGATGAGGCCAGCGGATGGGTGTGCGCCTGGGTATGGACCAGAATGCTCACGGTGGTGAAGCGCCCCAGGGCTGCTGAGCTCTGCACACCTGCAGCTGTGCCAGGGTCAGCCAAGGGAGGGAGGGAGGTTTGGCTGCAGGCTGAGCCGGGGTCGCCCCTCCCGGCCGTCTGTGTGCACTTCTCCGGCCTGCAGCGTCCAGCCCCAACCACAGCTCGTCTTCCAGCACTTTCACTGCGTCCTGTGTTTAGTGACAAAGCAAGGCCTGTTTCCTAGAAACTCTGGAAACACAGAAAAGCAGGAGTAGGGAACACGGATGCAGGGCCTTGTTTGGAATTGATTTCATTCTGGTCTCCTGCATGGCTTGTATCTTTCTTTTTTTACTTTTGAGACGGGCCTCACTCTGTCATCTAGGCTAGAGAGCAGTTCCGATCACAGATCCTGGCAGCCTCAGCTTCCTGGGCTCCAGCCATCCCCCCACCTCAGCCTCAAGTAGCCAGGACTATGGCGTGACCACACACAGCTCTTTTTTTTTAGTCATGGGTTCTCACTGTGTCACCCGGGCTGGTCTCTAACTCCTGGGCTCACATGATCCGCCTGCCTCAGCTCACAAAGGGCTGGGATTACAGGCAAGAGCCACCCTGCCCAGCCTTCTTATCTTTGCAATGGGAGAAACAGGCCACGAGGGGTGGCTCATTCTTCAGCTCTGAGTCCACGAGTTCTCCCAGGCCATTCACTGGTCCCCGTGGGGCATTTCCCTGCCCCTCAATCTCCCTCTCCCGCCCTCCCCCCTTCTTCTCCCTCTCCCTCCCTGCCCCTCCGTCTCCCTCTCCCTCCCTGCCCCTCCGTCTCCCTCTCCCTCCCTCCCC
>NW_016107756.1:967766-1007296 GCF_001604975.1 Cebus imitator | reverse complement strand
TCCCCATCTCCCTCTCCCTCCCTCCCCTCATCTCCCTCTCCTTGCCTCCCCTCCACCTCCCTCTCCCTCCCCGCCCCACTATTTCCATTTCACAGCGCTGCTTTCTATCTGAAATCAGTCTTCTTGTTGACTTGCTCGTGAATTTTCTTCCTTACTAAAGGTACATTCCAGGAGAACAGGGACCATGTCTGTCTGGCTGGTTTGCTGCCATTTCCCCAGCCTCTGATGGATCCTAGGTGCTAGGTGAATAGTTGGCAAGTGAATGAAGGATTCACAGTTAGCCCGGGGAAGGGCAGGACGAAGAACAATACCCTCGTGAGGGAACAGCCACGTGGCACGGTTCAGCTCTGGGCCTTGGCGGCAGCTGTGCCGGGCAGTGGTTGGGCTAGAGTGGGAGGTGCATTCCCTCTGACTCTGTGTCCTGGCTGCAGGCGGCTGGTGGAGCGGCTGGAGACCCTGCGGGGCAACGTGATGGGGAACGGCCTGTCCCAGTGTCTGCTCTGCGGGGAGGTGCTGGGCTTCCTGGGCAGCTCCTCAGTGTTCTGCAAAGACTGCAGGAAGGTAAGACCCTGCTCCTGCTCCATCCTGTCCTTCCGCCTTCCCAGCCACGATTCTGGACCAGCCCTGCTGCTCTGTGGCTTGTGCGCTGGGTTGTGGTACCCTTGACCTCTTGGCAAGGACGAAGGAAAACTAAACGTCCTGATGTCTAGGGCCGGCTCTGGGTCGTGTAGCTTAGGTGTATCTTCTGGCTCTCCCACTGGATTCACACCCGAGCTTTGAGACCCAGCGCTGCTGTTAGAAGTCAGGGTGTGAATCTAGCTCTTCTGTGACCTCAGAAAACCTATTCACTATCTCAGACCTGAGGTTCCTCATCTGTAAAATACGGTAATGATACCATGCACCTCACTGTGCTCCGAGGGTTACGAATCATTAAAGGCGAAGCTCTTACAACTTTGCCTGGCACATAGGCGCTCAAATGGTATCGTCTCCAGAATATATTAAGGCAACAAGAAAAACATGTTTTTAGTTGTTATTGGATAAATCGTATTTTCCTCAAGGCCAGGTCGTATGCTAGGAGGCACTGTGTATTCTGTTGGTCTGCTCTGCTCTTCATCCCTGGGTACTCAAAGGAGAATGATCTTTGCAGGAGATCAAATCGATTTTCTCTTTATACTAAACTGTGCCACATGTTAAATTGTTTTGTAGTGATTCTGGGACTTTTCAAATACGACTTTTAGTTTTTTCTGGAGTTTCAACTTGCCTTTCTTTTTCTTATTGCTGAGAGAATAATGCTCCTTCCAATCCTCAGGATTAGTTAGCATCTCAAGTTCACTATCATATGGAGCCTCTTTTTTTTTTTTTTCCTGGAATAAACCCTCCTAGATTCTCCCTCCTGCTCCCTCCTAGGCTGGTAACTGCACAGCTGTTATAATGGGACTCCCCTTTGCTACCCTCCTCGACTAGACACTGTTCTCTTTTTTGTTTTCATCTTAGTTTTGCCGGAACTCGTCCTCAAGTAACTTCCATGGGCTACTCATGGTTTTTGTTGTTGTTGTTTTTGTTTTTTAAGACAGAGTCTCACTCTGTCGCCCAGGCTGGAGTGCAAATGGCGTGATATCAGCCCACTGCCACCTCCACCTCCTGGGTTCAAGTGATTCTCCTGCCTCAGCCTCCTGAGTAGCTGGGATTACAGGCGCGCACCACCACACACAGCTAATTTTTGTATTTTAGTAGAGAAGGGGTTTCGCCATGTTGGCCAGGATGGTCTCCAACTCCTAACCTCAGCTGATCCACCGGCCTCAGCCTCCCAAAGTGCTGGGATTACAGGCGTGAGCCACTGCCCGGCTGCTGGTCATGGTTTTAAGACTGGAGTTATTATACTAAAGAAGACAGAGGAGGGACTTTCTTGAGATAATAGTGGGCAAGGGAGCTTAAAAACAAGTAACGACCAAGTGAACAAGATGGTTTCAGGACACAGCTCCGGGAGGAAATAACGGGGGGTGGGGAGGTGGGGGATGGGAAGTGCTGAGAGGACCAGGAGAGATGGGGAAGTCAGGATAAATAAACATGGACGTGGAAGATAGAGGCCATTGGCAACTTCGTAAAGGCATTTTCAGTGGCATTCAAAAGCTCGATGAGAAAACCAAAGGTACAGTGAGGTTAATGTGCCCAGTTAACAGGTGGGAAAGCCAGGATTTCAGCTGCGGTCATTTTTTTTCCTGCTCTGTCATATGTGGTAAACCGGGCTGAGGAATGTGGATTAATTGGTCCAAGAATACTGGAGGGGAGGTGGGGGCTGGTGTCGGGCTGTGCTGGCTCCTCCTCCAGCCCTGCAAAGGCCCTGGACTACGGGTCAATGTAGTTGGGGGCGTGGGGACTTGGGAAGGTCCGGCTTCCAGGACTTGGGCGGTGAGGTTATGTTTTGTGACTCCTGCTGGGAGAACGGAACCTGGCAGCCTGTTTCCTCCTCTGTCTCTCAACCTCACAGCTGCTGTGAATATTCCAGATACAGGGGATCATAAAGAGGCACAGAGCCGGCCTGCTTGCCCCGGACGGTCCAGGGCCCGGGCCACAGAGGCAGCTGCTGGCCTGGCTGTGCAGCAGCTAACACAGCTGCTCCCTGGGGCCACATCTTAGGCAACAGTGGCCGTCCAGGGGAGGACCTCAGCTGGAAGTGGGTCCCCAGGCCACTCTGGAGCTCTGGGCTGCTCCAGGCATTTCCGTTGAAATGGTTCTTAGCATTCAGCAGGCTGAGGACTCAGTCCTGGCGTGGGTGGTGAGGCCGGAGAGCTCTGAGCTTCTGAGGGTCGTGTTCCAGGATGGAGGCAGGAAGAGAGGGTGTTAGGAAACACAGCTGGATGGTGGGCATTTGGGGAGTTGGAGGGTTCACACTTCCTTCTTGGAGGAGATTATGTGCATTCATTCTTTAATTAATAGCCCACTGTGTGAAGGCCCTGTTCTGGGTGCTGGTGATGCCGTGAACGAGACAGACAGAGTCGTCGCTGTCACGGAGATGACTTTCCAGGGGTGGGGTAATAGAGAAGACAAATGGAGCTCAGAGAGGGTCCCCAGAGCCTCTCCCTAGGTACGCTGCGTGGTGCTCTACTTCATGTTATACCACTCATGAGGTAGCACTCAGTACATTGAGGAACAGAGAAGACAAATGGATAAACACGAAGTAGCAATCGGACACCGAGAATTAACGCAGAGTGCATAGGGAGAGGCTTCTGGGCCCTTTCTGACCTCACGCCCACACAGAGCACCTAGGGAGAGGCTTTGGCGCCCTCTCTGACCTCAGGCCATGTTCAAGAGACAGATGATGGCGTCTGGGACAGAGAGAGTGAGCGGCAGGGTGGCCCATCACACACAGTTTGCCAGCAAGGCCAGGAGTTGGGATTTCACCGGGAGTTTAACGGGATGTCAGTCGAGAGTTTTAAGCTGGGGTGTGATGGGATCTGATTTTAAGAGATGACCCTGGCGCTGGAGACAAGTCAGGTGGCGATGGCCGTCCCTGGGGGACGAGCTGGAGACAAGTCAGGTGGCAATGGCCGTCCCTGGGGGATGATAGGGTTAGAACAAGGCTATGCAGGGACTGAGGTCATTTGCTGAGACACAGCGCCAGCCTCTTTGGTGTATTCTGAGCAGATGGGGAGGAGTTAGAGGGCGTGAATAAGGGTTCTAGGAAGGAAAGAGCCCTGGACTGCAGGGGCCAGCCAGGGTGAGAGGCCGCTCCGTCCACCTGAGCAGAAGGGGGCAGCAGGTGCTCCTGGACTGGCCGGTGAGTTCTATACCCACGCAGAGGACACGCGATGCTGAGAGCTCATGACCGGATGGGAGGGGCTCATCCATACTTTGAGGAGTGACTCCGTGTTCTGCAAGGGCCTGGCAGGGCAGCTTCTCTCTTCCCTGGCCCCAAGATTGTGAGGTGGCCGTGCTCTGAGCTGCTGAGCCCGACAGACTTGGGTTGAGGTCCCCGCGTGGCCCCGGTGGAGCAGTCGTGGACAAGTCACTTCACATCTCTGGGCCTCTGTTTTGCCATCTGTAAAATGGAGTCATCTGTAAAATGGCATCATCAAGCTTCCCTCATCTTGATGGACGAGTGAGTTAGTGCAGGCGAGGCCTTGGCAGACTGCCCGGCCCATCACCAGCCGGCAGTGAAGGCGCCTGTGACTGCTGCTCACCCTCGCAGGGCCCTGCCTGCGGAGGCTGCACGCGTTTTATGAGGATGGAGCGGGTCCCGGACATCTGAAAGAGGCTGAGTGACTCCCTGGGTCATAACTCAGGCCGCCACAACAAAACGCCACGGACTGAACTGGGCGCCCTCAGCCGTGGACACATTTCATTGGAGGCACAAAACTGAGACCCAGGTGTTGGCTGATTCTGTGTCTGGTGAGGGTGCTCTTCCCAGCATGCAGACAGCTGCCTTCTTGTGGCCCACGTGTCGAGAGGAGAGGGCTGTAGTCTGTCCTCCTCCTCTTGCTTCTTGTTTTTTGACAGGGTCTCACTGTCACCCAGACTGGCGTGCAGCGGCGTGGTCATTGCTCACTGCAGCCTCCACTCCTGGGCTCAAGCAATCTTCCCGCCCGAGCTTCCCGGGTAGCTGAGACAACAGATGTGTGCCACCACGCCTGCCTAATTTTATGTATTTTGTAGACACAGGGCATCGTTCTGTTGCCCAGGTTGGTCTCAAACGGGCCCTCAAGCAATTCTCCACCTCAGCTTCCCACAGTGCTGGGATGACAGACCTGAGCCACGCCCGACCTCTTCCTTTTCTTATGGAGATGCTAGTTCTATTGGATTAGGGCCCCACCCTTTTGACCTCATTTTACCTAAATTACCTCCTAACGACCCTCTCTTCAAATACAGCCCCTGGGGGACAGAGTTCAGCCCCCAGCACTGGAATTCTCTTTGTCTTAAACTTAGAACTGGAGCTCCCACAGTTGTCCCGTTGTGTCCGTAGTGTACACGAAAGCCCGGAAGCCCTTGTAGCTCCAGCACCGGATTCCCGAGCCGGTAGGGAAGCCCTCAGTTTCTGTGCAGGTTACTTAGTAAATGTCTCAGTCGCTTAGCCTGCTGTGTGCCAGTCCTGGGTTAGGGAGATCCAAAAAGAGAGATGTTCAGAATGATCTCTTCCCGCATGGCCTCAAGGTCACGATGGGCAGATGGGATTCTCTAGAGTGACGTGCACCGTGGCTGGGACTGGAGTTCCCAGGACTCAGAGCAGCCGGGAGGGCTGCCTGGAGGAAGGGGCCCCTGAAGGCCGGGCAGGCTTCTGCAAGGCCAAGGGCAGAAGGAAGGGCGTCTGCGGAGGGGCAGAACACATAGGCCGAGGCTGGAAGCTGGAAACGGGCTGGGTTGGGCAAGCGCCTCCCTGGCTGGAGTGTGAGGGAGGTGCCCGCGAGGCAGAGGCGTGTGCTGGAGGAAAAAGCAACACAGGATCTGACTGGGGAGCAGTGACCTCGGAGGAGGGAGGGGCGTGCTCCAGCTGCCTCCAAGGCTGAGATCCCAGGGACCTGAAAACGGAGGGCAGAGCTGGGATCTTTGGGACGCTGAGCTGTAGGGGACTTGGGAGTCTTTGGGGCGACAAGCTGCATTTGAGCAGTGAATGGGCAGATATACTGGGCCTGGGGCTCCAGGGAGAGAATCGCTGTCCCTGACCCCCTGGGATCCCTGCTGTGAGAGGTGGTCACCTAGAACGTGAGCCACTGCAGAATCAGGGAGGCCCAGACATGACCCCTGCAGGGCTCTCTGGTGTCTGGGAGGAGAGACGATGCCATCCATTCCTCGTCCAACTGTGGTGTCAGGCACTGGGGACCTGGGGTCCGGAGCCACGCAGATCCCAGTGCTCCGGAGAGAGGTGTTAAACCAGGATGGGTAGTCCATTATAGTTGGGGTTGGGGCTGGGGGGCTCTCACATGGTGCGGGGCATCAGGGGCCCTCCGCTTGGGGCCTGCCAGCTTCGGGGCACCTCCCCGTTTATCTCCATCACCATGGGTGGTGAGGGCTCAGGCAGGCTGGAGAAGGGGTGCTGGGGAGATCCCCACCACAGGAAGTGTCCAGGCCCAGACGAGGTCGGAGGACAGAGCCTCGGGTGCTCCTGGGCACACAGAGGCGTCCCCAGTGAGAGGCCTGGCAGCCGTCAGCGGCTGTGAGCTAATGAGCTCGCGAGTAGAAGCCACTGCCGTGCTGCTCCTCACCTCATCCCCGCTGTAATTGGGCCTGCGGCCTTGGCTGCCTGCCTTCATTATCTGAGGGCCATGGTGGGAAGGGAGAGGGGCTGCGTGCTTAATTAGGCCTGGTGCCTCTGATAGCTTGGCATCAGAGTGAGCCCGCTTTCAGCATCATCCAGAGTCCAGCCAGCGCTGGGAGGCTGAGCAGGGCCTGCCAGAGCCTGGGAGGCATCATCACCCTTTGAGGGAAGCAGTTGGGTTTTTTTCTGGTCTCAGCCAAATGTGCCCCACAATGTGGGTGCAGGGGAGCCTGCCCATGAAAGATTACCTGAGTCCTAATGAAGGAAGATGGGCCAGTCTTATGTTTGGCCCAAATCCCTCAGAGGAAGTCCAGCTCAGGTGGGGGTGGGCATCACCCAGCCTAGCTTGGAGGGAAGGGGCTGGGCCAGAACGTGACCCTCCCTCCAGTTTGGCTTGGGCTCACTTGGCTCTGAGGAGGGTGTGTGTCCTGCTGAGTCATCTTGGGCCCCCCACCAGGGGCCTGGCAGGCGTCCTGGGCTGGGTGGGGGACATGCCGTTTTCCTTAAAGCTTCCATTTCCCTCTGTTCGGTTTCTGGGACACCAGGCTGTGAAACCACGGGAGGAGCAGGAGCGTCTGTTCACTCTGCTGTCTGCCCACTGCAGAGCTTTGCCCTCTCTGGCAGCGTTTTAAGAGACGAGGTCTTGGCCTGCCACCCAGGCTGGAGTGCAGCAGTGGCCGAAGGCTCACCGCAGCCGCAAAATCCTCGGCTCAATCGATCCTCCTCCCTCAGCCTCCCCAGGAGCTAGGACTACAGGCATGTACTGCCTTGCCTGAATAATTTTTTATTTTTTTTAGAGACAGGGTCTTGCTGTGTTGCCCAGGCTAGTCTCAAACTCCTGGCTCAGATGACCCTCCTGCCTCGGTCTCTCAAAGTGCTGGGATGAAGGCGTGAGCCCTGGTGTCCGGCCTCGTCACTGTTTCATTCCCAGCACCAGCCCTCCACTTGTGGAGGTGGCAGTGACCCCTGACATGCCTGCAGCAGCACTCTCGAGAGAGTCTGCTCACCTCTGAGAAGTCTCCTGTCTGGGGAAGCTGTGGGGGTCCTGGCCCCATCCAGTTTACAGAGAGCTCCTCCTGGAGGTGGAGGCATAAAGGCCAGGAGAGGATTCAGGTGCTGCCGGGATCCTTGCTGCTCAAAGTGTGGGCCAAGGACCAGTGATGTGGATGTCGCCTGGATGTTCATTAAAAATGCAGAATCTCAGCCCCCCAGACCTCCCAGGCTAGAAGCTGCAGTTTAACTAGGCTTCTTTGCATAAGGTTTCAAGGTTCATCCGTGACATCGCAGGCGTCAGGATTTCCATCCTTTCTAAGGCTGAGGAGCATTTCACGGTGCACATCTGTGTTTTGTTTATCCGCTCATCTGTGACGGCCATCTGGGTTCCTTCCGTGTTCTAGCTGTTGTGAGTAACGCTGCGGTGACCTCGGGTGTGCACCTCTCTGAGATCCCGCCTTCTAGTCTCGCGGGAACTGCTGGATCCTACAGCGATTCTGTTTAATTGAGGAGCCTCCATCCTGTTGTCCGTGGCAGCTGCACCATTTTATGTTCCCACAAGTGTAAGGGTTTGGAGAAGTCAGCTTTTTGCAGAGCCTCCTCCCCGATGGGTGTGGGGTGAAAGTCCTCTGTCAGCCCGTTCCCTACCCCCTTTTCAAACCTCACCCTCAGCCTGTCCCTCTGTGGAGTGGAGAAGCAGCAGCACCCAGAGTCATTTCATCCCAGTCAACTGCAAATTGGCCTCGAGATGTCCTTTCTCCTCTCAACCTAATTTGTACGTGGAAGACGTGTGTTTGTGCCTCGTTACGAAGATGGATTTTTTCGTTCAGTGGCTGATGTTTCCTAAATTCCCGGAAGCAGTCACTTAATTCGTCTGCCCCAGGGGCCTGCTACAGCTGCTCCTACCTCTCCGAGGCTGCTTGGCAGGAACGGACTTGGCTGGATCGGAGGATTGGACCAGACGCCACGCTGCCTCTCGGAACATCTGCCTTGCTCGGGAGTGTGACGGCAGAGCATCTCCACTACGGCCTGCTTTTCTCTCGCTGTTGGGAGGCCTGCAGCGTGACTTTTCTGCTTCCGAAGGGAGAGCAAGCAGCTGCCTTATGAGGTGCTGAGCCCATTCTGCTCACCCCACACGCCACCAGCATGCTGCTGACCTCCAGCTCGGGGCTGTCAGCACAAAGGCAGCCAGGGGGCTGCAGGGACCCAGGGTGGGCTTGGGGAACCACACGGATCCCTGGCAAGGCGCAGAGCTTTCTGGATGGAACTTCGTGTGATGTGTCCCACGCCAGTTCCTGTGTGCACTCATTCACCTTCACGCCAGGCCCCAAGGCCAAGGAGGCGGAGAAGCCAGCCCCTGCCCTCCAGGAGCTCACAGTTGGTGTCAGATACGGCAGTGCAGTGTGAGAAGTGCTGCAGGAGTAGAAGGCAGGCAGGAGCATGGGGTGGACCTGCCGTGGGCAAATGATGGCACCCGGGGAGGTGGGGGAGGCCTCTGGGCTGCAGAGGGGGGTGGGTGTTGCAGCCGGGCCTGGAGGATGGGTGACCAGGTGCCAGGAGAGGGCAATTCAGGAGCAGGCGCAGCTCTGCAGAGGAGGGTGCTGGGGAAATGTGGTGCTGCGGAGCACAAGTGTGGTGCCGAGGAAGTGTGGGGGCATTTGGCGTAGCTGAGGGTCTGGTTATGCCGGGGAGTGAGAAGGAGAGGGAGGGAGAAAAAGGGAAGAAGAAGAGGGAGGTGGGGAGAGGAAAGAGCCCGTGAGGGGCAAGAAGCAGATGGGGAGGAGAGAGACAGGAGGATCATTGGGCTCTGTGTGGCTGGCTGGGGCTCGCTCTGTGGCAGGTGGAGGACTTGTGGGCGTCAGACCCAGTGAAGGGTGCTAGGCAGGGAAAAGCCAGTCTCATGGGCCTGTGGGGAGCGTAAGTCGCGATGCAGATGTGCAGAGACTCCGTGGATACTGAATCATCCAATTCGCTGTAGTGAGGGCCTGAGTTAAGGCAGGAGAAGCCAGGATGGAGACTGAAGACAAGAGTTAGCCGTGACAGAAGCAGCCGGCGGTGGAGAGCTCACTGTAGTGGTGCCAAGGCCGCACCCGCCTCATTAGCAAAGCCACCTGGAGGTCCTGGTCAGCGCATTGCTGAAGAGATGGAGGCCAGGTAGAGTCACATGGTGGCCAGTGCTGAGTCTGACCGCCTCACCAGCCAGGCAGGGCGTGTGCACGGAGACTGCGTGGAGGGCTGGTCTCGCGTGGGAGCCGACATGGGGAAGGGCTCGAGGGCATGGTGGTGGTGGGGCTGGGGGTCCAGGGGAGCCGTGTATGTGTACCAGGTGGTCCAGGCTGGCTCCCAGGCCATGGGTCAGAAAGGGGCCAGGGAATTCAGGCACAGTGGCTCACACCTATAATCCCAGCACTTTGGGAGGCTGAGGTTAGAGGACTGCCTGAGCCCAGGAGTCTGAGACCAGCCTGGGCCATGTAGTGAGACTCCATCTCTACCAAAAAGAAAAAAATAACTGGGCATGGTGGTGTGCACTTACGGTTCCAACTCCTTGGGAGGCTGAGGTGGGAGGATGAGCCTGGAAGGCTTGAGCCCCAGAGGCGGGGCCTGCAGCGAGTCAAGACTGTGTGACCTAGCACCTCCACGTGGGTGTTCTGCTGTTGAGATGCTGAAGCTGGGGCCATCCCTGGGCACCTGCTGTGTGTGTAGTCAGGTCACCCACGTGGGAGGAATCTAGGTGAGGAGGAGCCGGCCTGTAACCTGGTGTAACCTGGTGGAGCTGCCCCGTGGGACGTCAGGGGCAGAGGAGGTTGGTGTGAGCTGGGCCTGCAGGGTGGAGTGTTCCTTCCCTGCCCAGCCCCTCAGCTGCGAGGCGGGCACCACCCCGTTCTCCTGGACTGTCCTGAGTTTCACATTTGTAAATGGCTCAGGGGTGGGAGGGAACCAAAAGAAGGAGAATGTCTATGATACAAAAACTATGTCAACGTAAATCTCAGTGTCCCTAAAGGTTTGCTGAGCACAGCCACACTCTCGTTCTCCTGTGGCCTCAGCTGGCTCAGCGCTGCCCTGGCCAGGTTGAACGGTTGTGATGGACCCTAAGATGCTAACTCTCTGGTCCTTCACCAAACAGCATCCTAGCCGTGAGCCCCAACCAGGCACTCGCTGCTCAGAATTGAGAAGGCGCCTGACCTCCTTCCCCTCCAGTTATGTGGGGGCGGTGTGGGGTACCAGGCTCAGCTGTTTGAGCCTCAGCAGATTCCAGAATTTAATGAGCTGGCTTCTCTTGGTCTTATTAGTTTTCTTTTCCCAGAATTTTTAAAAGTAACTTACACTACCATGCAGACATTTAGAGCGCTGGACTCTGGTCTCTGGGTCCTCCTGGCTCGGGCTCATCCTCTCCCCGCTCTCTGCCTCCACTTTCTCACCTGGAAGTTGGGAATAATAATCGTGCCTGTCTCGGAGGGTGGCTGTAAGGATTGCAAGGAGGAAAGTATGTGATATGCCCTTAGAAACAGGCCTTGGAACATGGGAACTGCTCACTAATTATTAAAAAGTCAAACAATGCAGCATTTCTCCCTGCCCGTCCTCCTGTTTCTTATAACTGCTGGGGGGTTTAATTCATTTTTTTTTTTTTTAAATTTTTTTTTTTTTTTTTTTTTTTTTTGGGACGGGGTCTTGCTCTGCTGCCCAGGCTGGAGTGCAGTGGTGGGATCTTAGCTCACTGCAGCCTCAACCTTCTGGGCTCGTGTGATCTTCCTACCTCAGCCCCCTGAGTGGCTGGGACTAGAGGCGTGTGCCACCACTCCTGGCTAAATTCGTATTTTCTGTTTTTTGTAGAGACTGGGTCTTGTTATGTCGCCCAGGCTGGCCTCAAACTCCTCAAGTGATCCTCCTGCTCAGCTTCCCAAAGTACTGGGATACAGGCGTGAGCCGCCAACCTTAACCGTAAAGTTAAGTCGTTCTTAAAAGCCTCAGAAATTATCTCCAAGAGATAAAGTCCTACAGAGGACCGTCAAGTTTATTTTCTGACTTGGATGCCTCGTAGACATGACATATCAAGGATAATCCAACCCTAAAATAATAAGTGACACGCTGCAGATGTGTGTAAAATGTTAAGCTCCTACCCGTGATCTTAGCAGTTGGGGCGTGTGTCCTCCCACCTTCTCTGTGTCTCCCCACACTCACATGGGTGTACGCGGGGTGGAGGCGTATGTATGCTCTTCATGGAACCAAACTACATTGCTCATTCTGCAATTTCCTTTTTTCATCTTCTTTTTCCACTTAATAAGATACCAAAAACACCCTCCCATGACTATACGTGTAAATCTAATTCCAATTGTAGGGGGGGTGCTGTATAGGGGAATTTTCACACTCCCCTCCAGCCTCCTCACATCCCTGTTGGGCAGGCCTGGGTGAGTGTGGGTGGCAGCCGGGGCCAGGGAGAGGGGAGAGCCGTGCCTGGACCCACCCTGCTGTCAGTGAGTTTCGGTTAAGCTCAGCCTCTTCCCGGGGTCCGAGTCTCTCCTGCGCCCGGCCCTGTCTGCTGCCTTCCTCTGCCCTCCACTCCCCGCATCGCACACAGACACACCTGCCCACGTCTGAACTCCCATTGAAGGCATGGTTCAAGTTCATCCCTGCAACAGCTCCTGGGATCTTGGGTAAATGAAAGGACAGATGTGGTGGGTGGGCCGGGGCAGGCGGGGTGAGGCACTGCTGTGTAAATGCACAGGCAGAACCCATCTGAGCCTCAGTTACCTGCCTGCCCTGCTACACCCACACCTGGAAGGGCTGGGAGACAGCCGTGCTCTGAACCTCCCTCATGACCTCAGGTGAAAATCTGTTCCCCTCTCTGGCCTTCCAGTGAAAGGCAAAGGCTGGACGGGAGAATCTCTCGGCCTCCCTGCGGTTTCCTCCCACGCATCTGTTTCCTCCCACACATTGGTTTCCTCCCACACATCGGTTTCCTCCCACACATCGGTTTCCTCCCACACAGTGCAGCTTGGTCCCAGCCCCAAAGCCTCGCTTTGCACAGGTGCCGGAGCGGCAATTACAAGGCTGGGTGCTGAAGCTCCCATCTCTGCCTCTGGAGCACAGCTCGGTTGGTGGTGGTTTTAAAGCCGTGGCAGGTTTGCTGCTCAGTTCACTTTGGCTTGGGCTCTAGTTGAGTTCTGCGCAGGAGGAGTCAGTGTGGGGGTGCTTCTGCGAACCCCCGTGCCTCTGACGTTTCTGTGATGCCATGTGTCACTCATGTCCCCCAGGAGATGGGCAGGCAAAAGGCAGTGTTTATACTCATTTTCCAGATGGAGAAACTGAGGCTCAGAGGAATGACTCCCTCTCGGTGGCACTGCCAGTGCCTTGCAACGACTCTTATAACTCTGTTCAGAACTTTGCCCACAGGCTGGGCGAGGTGGTTCACACCTGTAATTCCAGCACTTTGGGAGGCCGAGGTAGGAGGATCACTGGAAGCCAGGAGTTCGAGACAGCCTGAGCAACAAAGCGAGACCCTGTCTTAACAAAAAATGAAAAAATCACGCCTGTAGTCCCAGCTACTTGGGAGGCTGAGGCAGGAGGATCACTTGAGTCCAGGAGTTCAAGATCAGCCTGGGCAAATGGCAAAACCCCATCTCTACACAAAATACAAAAATTAGCCAGGCATGGTGGCGTGCACCTAAAGTCTCAACTACTGGGGAGGATGAGGTGGGAGGATTGCTTGAGCCAGGGAGGTTAAGGCTACAGTGAGCCGTGGTCTGGTCACTGCAGTCAGCCTGGGTGACAGAGCGAGACCTTATCTCAAGAGAAAAACAAAAACCCAGAGAACTTTGCCTATATACCTTTTAAAATGTAAAGAAATCTAAAGATGTGCAGGAGACTCCCAAAGGAAGAAGGTGATGTCTGGTCCCACTTGCAAACAAGGTGGCAAGGCTGATGGCTTTGTGCCCCTGACGCTGGGGGAGGGATTGTAGCTCCTATGGTGGAGCATCCAGAGGGTGAGGGAGCATCCAGCCCAGGAGCATCCAGAGTCAGAGGGAGCATCCAGCCCAGGAGCATCCACAGGGTGAGGGAGCATCCAGCCCAGGAGCATCCAGCCCAGGAGCATCCAGAGTCGGAGGAAGCACCCAGCCCCAGGGCATCCAGAGTCAGAGGGAGCACCCAGCTCTAGGGAATCCAGAGTCAGAGGGAGCACCCAGCCCAGGATCATCCAGAGTCAGAGGGAGCACCCAGCCCCAGGGCTTCCAGAGTCAGAGGGAGCACCCAGCTCTAAGGAATCCAAAGTCAGAAGGAGCACCCAGCCTAGGATCATCCAGAGTCAGAGGGAGCACCCAGCCCAGGATCATCTAGAGTCGGAGGGAGCACCCAGCCCTGGAGCATCCAGAGTCAGAGGGAGCATCCAGAGCAGGAGGAGCACCCAGCCCTGGAACATTCAGAGTTGGAGGGAGCACCCAGCCCCGGGGCATCCATAGTGGGAGGGAGCACTAGCCCTGGAGCATCCAGAGTCAGAGGGAGCATCCAGAGCAGGAGGAGCACCCAGCCCTGGGCACCCTGAGGCAGTGCCCCTTACAGAATGAAACTGAGCCTGGCCTTGGTTTGTCCCACCCCTGAAGGGGCTGGATGATGGCTGTACATGTGGAGGAATCACGGCCCAGCCTCACCATGAGGCCAGCCCCATGTAGAGTGGGTAAGAGCTTCTGTAGGCCTGGCTGGGGTATCTCGGACACTGTTTAGGGCTGTCCTGCAGTGACATCTTTTCCCTCAGGATATCTGCCACCCGAGCTCAGCAGCCATCTTTCCCAGGTCTGGTCGGTGAGCTCAGCGTTGTCTTCCCCAGGGCTCGTCAGTGAGCTCAGTGTGTGGTCAGTGACCTCCGTGGCTGTCTTCCCCGGGGCTGGTCAGTGAAGTCAATGTGTGGTCAGTGAGCTCTGTGGCTGTCTTCCCCAGGGCTGGTCAGGGAGCTCCGTGTCCATCTTCCCTGGGGCTGGTCAGTGAACTCAGTGTGTGGTCAGTGAGCTCCTTGGCTGTCTTCCCTGGGGCTGGTCAGTGAGCTCGATGGCCATCTTCCCTGGGGCTGGTCAATGAGCTCTGTGGCCATCTTCCCTGGGCTGGTCAGTGAGGTCCGTGGCCGTCTTCCCCTGGACTGATCAGTGAACTCAGTGTGTGGTCAGTGAGCTCCGTGGCCGTCTTCCCCGGAGCTGGTCAGTGAGCTCTGTGGCCGTCTTCCCTGGGGCTGGTCAGTGAGCTCAGTGTCCATCTTCCCTGGGGCTGGTCAGTGCAACCTTGGGAGAGCTCCAGCCCCAGGAAGAAGCATTGTTGGCAAATCCATTTAGCAGCCATTACCAGGAGCAGCAATTTCACGCAGCCTCCTGTCTCTGTTGAGGTAAATAACAGATTCTGACATTTGCAGTCCAGTGAAGCCCCATGCTGTACACCTCAGCACTGTGCCCTCGAGCTGCTGCACTTGTGGAGGCCTGCGGTGCCTCACCCCTCTCCACTCACCCTGCAGTTCCTGACCACTCCCCACTCATCCCTGTGACTCCTCATCCCTCTCCACTCACCCCTGTAATTCCTCACCCCTCTCCACTCACCCCTGCGGTTCCTCAGCCCTCTCTACTCACCCCTGTGGTTCCTCACCCCTCTCCAGACACCCCTGTGACTCCTCAGCCCTCTCCACTCGCCCCTGTGATTCCTTACCCTTCTCCACTTGCCCCTGTGACTCCTCACCCCTCTCCACTGGCCCCTGGGACTCCTCACCCCTCTCCACTCACCCCTGCGACTCCTCGTCCCTCTCTACTCACCCCTGCAGTTCCTCACCCCTCTCCACTCACCCCTGCGGTTCCTCACCCCTCTCCACTCACCCCTGCGATTCCTCACCCCTCTCCACTCACCCCTGTGGTTCCTCACCCCTCTCCAGACACCCCTGCGACTCCTCAGCCCTCTCCACTCGCCCCTGTGATTCCTTACCCTTCTCCACTTGCCCCTGTGACTCCTCGCCCCTCTCCACTGGCCCCTGGGACTCCTCACCCCTCTCCACTCACCCCTGCGGTTCCTCACCCCTCTCCACTCACCCCTGCGGTGCCTCACCCCTCTCCACTCACCCCTGCGGTGCCTCACCCCTCTCCACTCATCCCTGCGGTTCCTCACCCCACTCCACTCACCCCTGTGACTCCTCATGCCACTCCACTCACCCCTGTGACTCCTCACCCCTCTCCACTCACCCCTGCGACTCCTCACCCCTCTCCACTCACCCCTGCGACTCCTCGTCCCTCTCTACTCACCCCTGCAGTTCCTCACCCCTCTCCACTCACCCCTGCGGTTCCTCACCCCTCTCCACACACCCCTGTGACTCCTCAGCCCTCTCCACTCACCCTTGTGATTCCTCACCCCTCTCCACTCACCCCTGCGACTCCTCAGCACTCTCTAGTTGCCCCTGTAATTTCTGCTGTGACATTTCCCTACAGCTCTTTGCTGTTCACGGACCTTAACTCACGATGAACTGAGCCCATCTTGTTCCCTGTGGGAGAACATGGTGGGCAGCTCCTCTGCTGATGGGGGAGCCAAGGGGAAAAGGGGGAGCCGGTTCATTTCCCTGTAGCTCCTTTTAGCCTGGGCCTCAAAACTGCGAATCTGGCCTTTATCAGAGGCCTCTTTAGCCCTCTCCTTCAAGGCTCTCTTCTTACCCTGGTTGTCCTGCCTTCCATGGGAGGGAGGATTCTGCTCCAGGTCACAGATGGATAAACTGAGGCTGAGAAGGGTGAGACCCTTCTGCCCAGGAACGGTATTGAGGCTCAGACAGCAGTGGTACTCAGGCCTGCAGGGAGTGTGGCCTGAGCACCTGAGTTGCCAGTCGGGGGAGGGCTGCTGGGCCGTTGCTGGGTGGAGGAGTCTCATTTGCTTTCCAGCCCATCCTCCACTCCTCTGCTTGTTCAAATGCAGCTCTGATTAGGTCACTGTCTCCTTCCCTCCCCCTGAAGTCTTCAGTGACTCCCTACTGCCCACAGTGTAAACTCTAAAACACCCCCACATGGTATCCAGGGCCCTCAGTTGATTCCCTGACTGTAGCCTGCTGACTTAGCAGCATAGGTGAAAGTCCCAGCTGGGAGTTCTAAGGCCCAGGGCCAGGCCTGACTCCCCCAGCCCCAACCTGCCGACCTGCTGTTCCCTCCTTGGAGCTCCTCCGTGTATCCCCAGGGTCTGCAAGGGAGTGTTAGTGCTGTTGCTGATGGAATGTTGAGAAATCCTATAATCTGTGTCTAGTCTGCTGTATTTTTCAAATGAAAAATAAGTTCCAGTGACAGGTATTTGTTGGCTGGATTTTTTGGTTTTGTTTTTGAGATGGAGGGTCTCCCTCTGTCACCCAGGCTGGCATGCAGTGGCCTGATCTCGGCTCACTGCAGCCTCCGCCTCCCGGGTTCAAGCAGTTCTCCTGACTCAGCCTCCTGAGTAGCTGGGACTACAGGTGCATGCCACCATGCCTGGCAAATTTTTTTTTTTTTTTTGGTGTTTTTAGTAGAGATGGGATTTTGCTATATTGGCCGGGCTGGTCTCACACTCCTGACCTCAAGTGGTCTGCCCACCTCAGCCTCCCAAAATGCTGTGATTACAGGCATGAGCTATCATGCCCAGCCTGGCTTGGAGAACAGTGACTGTATCCCAGGCATGGGAAAGAACATAGGGAAGGGAAAGGGCATTTTTACAGACTGAGCTTTTAAGAGTTATGATAATCCTGCAACGTCAGAGAGGCCGGTGCTCCACCCCTGAGAGTGGGGTGGGGAGGGCTGCCGAGGGGCCCCAGCGTCCCATGCTGAGCTGGTCAGGGCAGAGCTGGAGGATGTGGAGAGTCTCCCAACTTTGCCCAGATGATCTGTGCTGAATCCGTTTCTGATGGACCCTGGCCTGGCCTTGTGCCGTCACCCCCAGCCTCCCCCACTCTGCACTGTCCTCAGGTGTGTGGGTGGCTGGCCGTGTGCCATCCAGCTTCCAGCCCTGGTTGCACTCTGGGTCCCTCCTGCCTCCTCCAGGCCCGAGCCCCAGTGGTGGCGCTTCCTCTTCTTATGTCCCCATTCCTCAGCTGCATCCCTGGATCTCATCCAGCCCAAAGCCCTTCCTGCTCCAGCGCGCTTCTCACCCCACACCTCAAGACTTCCAGAACACAGAGCGGGGCTGCCCTCCTGTCTTCCCTGCGCCCTGTCACCCGGCTCCCTGCCCCCAGCAGCCTCTGGCCTCTGTCGCCTGGCTCCCTGCCCTAGCGGCCTCTGCTGCCTCGGAATGAAATTGGTGTAGACCAGGGTCTGCCCCTGGCTGCTGGCACTGCTTTCATTCCATTGCTTGACAGATGCGTCCTGAGCGCCCACCTTGTATTGTGCAGCAGTCCAGGTTGTGGAACCATGTCCGGGATCAGACAGGAAAAGCCTCCGTCCTCCCAAAGCATCTGTTCTGGGTGGTGAAAACACAGG
This sequence comes from Cebus imitator, assembly GCF_001604975.1. Classification (NCBI taxonomy): domain Eukaryota; kingdom Metazoa; phylum Chordata; class Mammalia; order Primates; family Cebidae; genus Cebus; species Cebus imitator. Next base: position 989,611 of record NW_016107756.1, on the reverse strand, counting down.
AAGCAGCAGGGAAATGAATCTCAGGCATTTTCTCAGCTGCAAGGCCTGTCTTTCCCGGAGTTCCTAAGCTTCAGCCAGCGCCGGGTGTGGTTCCTCCATCTTCTGTGTCTATGGCCCTGACCTTTCTCCCAAGCTCCAGTCCCGAGTGTTGACAGCTCGTGGGAGGGAGCCCTGGACCCCCACTGTCCATCAGTGCCTGCCTCTGGCCCCCTTATTCATGTGACCCCCGTCCACCCTGTCGGCTGGGCCAGCAGCCACAGATCACCCTGGAGTCCTTCCTTTCCCCCATTTCCCACACCAGCTAGGAGTTGGGATTTCATTAGCATCTGGGAATGGTCTCGAAAGAGTCTTCGCTGAGTCTGGAGGACAGATTGGTGGGAGAGCGACAGGATCCCACAGTCTCAGCAAAGGCCTTTCTGAAACCCTGGTTGGATCATGTCCTTTCCCTCCTTGAGAGCTGCCATGGGCTGGATGTCCAGGGAGCTCCAGCCCCTGCAGCACCACGTGCTTGTCACTCAGCCCCTCTGCCTCCCTTCCTCCCTCCCTCCCTAGACAGCTGCCGCATACCAGGTGCCTGCCCAACTCGGGATTTAAACATCAACAATGATGCCCTTTTCCTCAGGAGTTAGTCTTCGAGGAGGCCCAGTCATGGGAGAGACAGTTTCCATACAACACGATCAGTGCAACCCTAGAATGTCAGCTCATCAAGGCAGCATGGGAGGGAGCCACCGGTGCCTCCCAGGCGAAATCAAGGAAGGCATCACAGAGGAGGAGATGCTGGAGTTCCTGCAGGATGTGTAGAAGTTTGCCAGGCATGAGGCACAGAGCACGGAGGCAGGAAGTAGCTAGAGGGTTGGGAGCAGACAGCCAAGTGTGGGGCTGGCGTGCTGAGCTTGGCAAGGCCAGGGGGGACGAGATGAGAGAGAGGTGGGGGCCAGGGAGGGAGGAAGCTTTGCGTGTATGTCCGTGTGTCATTTTCTCACCTTTCTCCATCCGCTCGCGAAGACTCCCTGACGTCTGCCTAGTCCAGCGTGGTAGTCACAGGAACTTAGAAGTGTCTGTAGAAGGCTGCTGGCAGCATTGGCCCTGACCCGTGACCACCTTTGCTCTTCACCAAATTCTAGGGTCTGGGGTGGTGGCGGGCGAGCCTCAGCTGCTGCTTCACCCTCCTGGGAGGTTTTAAGTCTTCCCCGAGCACAGGACTTCAGTGTCTTGGGGATCAGGCCCTAAAAATGGAGGAAAATGCCAGCCAAAGTGCTTTTTCCTGTTCCCCTGCAGTCACTCACTGCAGCACACTTCCAGGACCTCTGTCCCACCCTCTCCTGATCCATTCTGCGGCAGGTTCTCCAGTGGGCCACGTGCCAGTTCAGACCCCATCCACCCACAGGTGGCCTCAGACCCTGCAGACGAGGGCTTGGTCCCAGGCGACCGTCCTTGCCTCGGATGCCAGTCACACGGCCAGGCCTCCAGAACTTCTCAGCAGCTGCTGTAAATCAGGGTTCCCACACCCCGTTTTTGTGTTCAGTTAATTTGCTAGAGCAGCTCACAGAACTCTCAGAGAAACACTCTGCTTGTATGTACGGGAGTATGGTGTAGGATATTAGACAGTGTGTGGATGAACAAGGCCGCCTCCCGGGGGCGGGTAAGGGGCTCTGGGCCCTCTCTGGTGCCTCCCGCGGGAACCTCCAGGCATTCAGCTGTCTGGAATCTCCCAACCTCTGCCCTCCTGGTTTTTGTGGAGTCTTCATTACGAAGTTATGGTTGATTAAACCACTAGCCATTGGTGATCAACTCAGCCTTTATAGCCCCTCCCCCTTTGAAAGTGACAACCTCTCATCATGCCTTGGCCTTTCCTGTGACCCCAGCCTGAAGCCGCCTAGAGGTACACAAGCTGCAGTCCACCCATTGGCATACAAAAGACGTTCATTGCTCTGCGGATTCCCAGAGTCTGAGGAACTCTGTGTCAGGACGAAGACCAAATACGTATTTCACAGTATCACAGCCCCACAGGCTGGTCACATGCCCTGCAGCTGCAGAATTTCTGAGCAGGGACCTGCTCTGCCAACCTGAGCTCCTTGTAGGGCCGGGCCTGGCCTCGGCGGCATCCTCCCTCCCAGGTAGGCTTCCGGGAGCCCTCGAGGAGGCAGACTCACTTGTGGCCGGCACAGGGTGTTTTCAGGATGCAGAACATGGGATGAAAAATGAAAGGGACCGGGTGAGGGGGCTCACACCTGTCATCCCAGCACTGGGGTGGTGGTTGGGGGTGAGGCAGGTGGATCACAAGGTCAGGAGTTCAAGACCAGCCTGGCCAAGATGATGAAAACCCCATCTCTACCAAAAATACAAAAATTAGCTGGGTGTGATGGCGGGCGCCTGTAATCCCAGCCATTCGGGAGGCTGAGGCAGAGAATTGCTTGAACCCAGGAGGTGGAGGTTTCAGTGAGCCTAGATCACATGACTGTACTCTAGCCTGGGTGACAGAGTGAGACTCAGTCTCAAAAAATAAAAAAGGGATTTTTAACAGAGTCTGGGTCAGGTGACTACCAGGCAGCAGTGCAGGCCTTTCATTTCTCCACGAGAAACTGTCTGCGGGAGGCCCTGCCCAGGCTTCTGGAAAGCAGACATGAGTTTTGCAAGCAGGGCAAGATGGGGAGGGGCCATGGCAGGGTTGGCAGGGGGAGGCCGGGGCTGGGTAGGGGAGGCCAGGGCCAGGTTGTGGGGGCTATGGCTGGGTGGGGAAGGGACCATGGCTAGGTGGGGGAGGGGCCAGGGCCTGGTTGGGGAGGCTCCACAGCCAGGTGGGGGAGGCCAGGGCTGGCTCCATCTGGGCTTTTGCTTCCCTGTGTTCATGTTCCCTGCACAGCCAACATACATCTGAAAAGGGGGCTGTTATGGACCCCCACAGTCCACAGAACAACTCTGTCCTCTTTCTCCCGAGCTCCTCTGTAACCAGTGATATCCATTTCTGGGCCCTGTAGGGATCCTTCCCGGCAGGTGTGGGGTCAGAGGGAGTGTGGGTGAAAGGCCAGGTCGGGAGGAGGGTCCTGGCCCAGCCTCCACCTGGTGACCTCCTGTGGCTGTGACAGGTGACCCATGCTGTGTGTGCCTTCGTTCACTGCGTCTTCCCCAGAGAGCGTCGCCCACGTCAGCACAAAGCATGCATCACTTGAGCTCTTGATTTCGTTATTATGTTGTCACGGGCCTGGGTCCCAATCCTGACTCTAACACCACCTCCTGTTATGAACTCGGCCAAGCAGTGCCACACTTCTGGGCCTTCAGATCTTCATCCAGGATGGCCAGGCCTTGAAGCCTCCCTCGCAGGGCTGCTGTGAGTCACCAAGATTAAAGGTGACGATGATGATATGAGCTGGGCGCCAACAGCAGTGCTGGGGCGGGAGTAAGCGCTACGCTATTATCGATAATAGTTAACTGTATTATGTCTCATTAATAACACATGATTAAGTGCCCTTTTAATAACTGTGGCCCAGGCTCCCTTCTGATAGACGTGGAGCCCTTCCACATGATTGCTTCAGATGTGATTTGAAATTTCGAAACAATGTGGTGTGTTTGGAGACAGCGGGCCTGACACCGAACAGCTCATCTCTGGGCCCTGCAGCTTCTCACCGCCCCCCAAGCCCCTCAGAAGAGCAGGTGCCGAGTGATGGTGGCCGTGACGAGCCACAGTGGGACCAGCATGCAAGGGACTCCCTGGCCTCTGGGCTTGACGTCCCCGGTCTTGTGCCCAAGGTGGAGCTGGTGCAGGAGCTGCTCCTGGTGGCGTCCTCCCGCCCCTTGGGGATGGCTCCTCTGTCCCTCCCACACTGATATGCGGTCCCTCTGCCCATGATTTCTGCACAGCTGCTCTTCAGTCCTGCTCAGACGTCATTCTGTGTCCGCTCGGGTCGGCCTTGCTCCACCACCCAGGCCGGAGTGCCGTGGCACAGTCATAGCTCACTGCAGCCTCGACCCTCTGGGCTCAAACGATTCTTCCAAGTGGCTGGGACTACAGGTGTGTGCCACCATGCCTGGCTAATTTTTGTTATTTTCACAGAGACGGGGGTCTTGCTGTGTTGCCCAGGCTGGTCTCGAACTCCTGGGCTCAAGTGACCCGTCCCATGCTGGTATCTGTACGTCTCTTTACCCTGCCAGCACGCCTCACGCCTTCCACTGACTGGGCTTATACCTGTATCCTCTGTGTCCTCCACAGATGCTGAATAAACAAGCTCACTCCTGGAGACCAGCACCATGTCCCGTGCTTCCCCCGTGATTGTACGTTATTAGGTTTGCTGTGTTTTATTTTTGTTTTTATTTTTATTTATTTATTTTTTCTGAGATGGAGTTTCGCTCTTGTTACCCAGGCTTGAGTGCAATGGCGCAATCTCGGCTCACTGCAGCCTCCGCCTCCTGGGTTCAAGCAATTCTCCTGCCTCAGCCGCCCAAGTAGCTGGGATTACAGGTGTGTGCCACCTCGCCCAGCTAATTTTTGTATTTTTAGTAGAGACGGGGTTTCACCATGTTGACCAGGATGGTCTTAATTTCTTGACCTCATGATCCGCCCACCTTGGCCTCCCTAAGTGCTGGGATTACAGGCATGAGCCACCATGCCCAGTCAGATTTGCTGGTTTTAAAAACCATCCTCTGACTTTCTGATTGAGCCACCCCATCCACCCCTTGGCCCAACCTCCTGTGGAATGCACTGTGCCCGCATCCCCCACGCCCATATCCCCCACTGTGCCCGCAAACCTCTTGGCCCAGTTCAGGATGGCTCAAGCCTCCTTTGTTTCCTGTGTCCTGCTGGGAAAGATGCAGAAACCTCTCTGGGACTGAGGGGGATGCAGAGGTTAACCAGGACTGGGATGGGGTTAACTGAGGCCTGTCGGGTGGGCAGGTGAGGTGCTGTCCCTGCTGCTTCCCCAGACCTCCTGCCCCCAGCCAGCCTGGTGGCTTCATCTTGTCTGAACACCCCGATTTCCCTGCGTCTGACACGCGCAGAGGCACGAGTGCAGAGACGATCCGAAGCCCCGTCCAAGTCATGATTTCTTATTATGTGCTCTGTGAATGTTAATAACCAACAGCTGGTGCTGTTGCCTTTTTTAACCCTCCTCTCCACTTAGGATGCGGTGGTAACTCTGCCTGAGTGGCAGGTGGAGGGAGGAGGTGTTTTGGAAGCTGAGCTTGGAATCAGTAGGACGTGATGGTGGCTGCTTTCGGCTGGGAGAGGTGGCTGGGTTGGGTGCAGGCCTGGAGTGTGCAGAGGGTCCCCAGGCCGTGTCAGACGCTCTTCCGACGGAGGGCAAGGGCCTGCTCGGTGGTGCTGCAGCCAGCCGAGGCCTTGGTAGAGAGAGGTGGCACAGCCCTGTGTGGCTGGGTCCCCTGAGCCGCCAGCAGCCAGGATGGAGGAGGCCAGTGCTCCCTTTGTAGAACATGGGTGGAAGTACAGAGAGACGTGCCTTCCTCCTGAAGTGCTTCTCCCCTTGCCTCTGGCTTCTGTGTCATCCCAAGCAGCAGGTGGCTGGCATGAAGGCTGTGCCTCTGTGGGGCCTTCTGTGACCGGGTGTTTGCAGGCGGTCGAGCTGTGTCCTAATGTACGGGAAGAGGGGGCTGGCTGTGCCTTCTCCCACTTGAGGCTTCACCTCATCTGTCGTTCTGAAAGCAGAGCCAGGGCCCGGGGAGCAATGAAGTTGGGGCAAGTGACTTCCCAAAGCAGTTAGCATAAGCGTCCTTTAAATAGGAGTTCTGCTTATCCATTTAAAATAGATTTTGACTTTGCCCAGTTTGATTTCCGTTTGGGCTGATAACCTTCTAGATTGTTTTCTGTATATATATAGATGCTCGTAGATACAGGCACATCTGTGCGTTTATGTGGTGGGGCACCCTATGGGCAGCCTGTCCCGTCGTGCTGTTTTTATTGTGACACTTTACAGTGAGAATTGCCCATTCGCTCCGTCGTTACATTGTCACTTTTTCTGTTGGGTCATCCTGGTTTCTATGCTGCGTAGCTTTCCCCTAAGCCCAGTAAGGTTTTCACTCTTGCAGGTTTGATTTCTAGCATCGGGAGCACATTTTGGGGCACAGAACATGCTTGGAGGCTCTCCCTTGCTGCAGCTGTCATGAACCGCGGTTGCGGCCACTCAGACATCGCTGTGTCTTTCCCTGTGTTATCAGGGTCCGGGGACAATCTCTCTGTAAACATCATCTGTAGCGCGGTTCCCGACGAGAAGCCGGCTTGCCTGTCAATTCCAATGCACTGGAACGCTCAGGAAAGTCATTTTTCAGATGAAAGTTTGTTATTTTATTTTATTACTTTTTAAATAAGATGGGGGTCTCACTATGTTGCCCAGGCTGGTCTTGAACTTCTGGCCTCAAGCAATCCTCCCACCTTGGCCTCCTAAAGCACTGGGATTAAGGCATGATCCACTGTGCCTGGCCCTAAGTTTTGCTGGTTGATAAACCACTCTCTTCAATGGGACACTCTGAGGACAAAGGGCTGTGGCTTGTTCATTTTCAGAATTCCTAGAATAATGCCTCACATGCAGTGTGGAATACACGTTTATGAACTGCAGCTCCAAACGTTCGAACTGACCATCTTCAGGGTTCATTTCTGTGGCATGGTGTGCATTTTTCTGGCCTCCTTACACAGAACCCCTGAACACAATTGCACTCTTTTGGTTGAGGGAACCTCGTGAGCAGCACTCTTGGTGCGATGGGTGACAACGCTGTGAAGTTTGCCCGGTGACTGAGTGGTCGCAGCCGCGGGCACTGTGAGATGGCGGCGTCTGCTTTCAGAGCAGTTTCATTCCCTCCCCCGACACTGGCACTAAGCCCCTTCCCATCTTCTAATCTGTGGGAGCGTGGGACCCGCGCCACAGGGCCTGGTGGATTCCACATCGTGAAATGGATCGGTGAGGACTCACAGGCCAGCCTGGGTATGAAGCACCTAAACTTTGGAGTGTGTGGCCTGGCAGACCTTTCTGTCATATTTTGACTCTTGGGTGCCGTCTGGGAAGGCAAAGGGGCGGGATGGGGAGTTCCAGGAAGCAGAAGCATCACTGAAGTGGCCCGGATGAGAAGGATGTTGACAAAGGCGCCTGATCTGGCCTTGGAATGGGTCTGCACTCCTAGGTGGCCGCAGCATGCACCCAGGAAAGCAGGCAGGAGCCATTGTGGGAAGGGGGGGGTAAACATCCCTGCTCCCCAACCTTAGTGAAGGATTCCTGGGTCATTTCCCTGTGGCCGGGCCAGCCTGGGTTCACGCTCCATACCCTGAGAATGAGGCCCACCTGGCCACCCCCCACCTCCTCGAACACTTGTCCTGTGTGCGGCTCTCCCTGGTTTGGGCTCCCACAGTGCTGCTGGTCAGCATCACTCAGTGTGGATGTGATGAGACCCTGCCTCGTGCTGCAGAGCAAGCACTTGTCTTCTCGAAGATTGGTGTGTTCCAGGAAGGATCCTGTCTTGCCTTTTCAATTGTGATATCTTAAGTAGCTTCCATTGTTCATTCAATTCTGCAAATGGCCATTGTGCCAGGCACTGGGAACAGGAAGGTGAACAGAAACAGACGTGGCCTCTGCCCCTGGGGAGCTGCCAGCCCAGCCTGGGATGTGACAGGAGCCCCACAGCCACCAGCGCAAGGTAAAATCACAAATCTTGAGATGAGGCAAGAGCCCATTCTGGAAGCTCTTATGGTGGAAGGGGTCTCGGAAGGCTTCCTTGAAGATGTGGTGCTTCTGCTGAGGTCTGAGGGCTGCATAGGTTAATGAGGAGACGGTGTGGCCCCACAGAGAGGGCAGCATGTGCAAAGGTTTTGTGGCAGAAGGACCAGGGGCTGATGAAACTCCACACAGCTGGAGCTCGGAGGTGGAGGACGAGGAAATGGAACAGGGGAGGCAGGTGTGAGCTGAGGTCCAGAGGAGGCAAGGCCAGCCCGAGCGCCTTATCAAGTGGGGCGGTGGTCTTCCCAGCACAGCAGGAAGCCTCTGTCGGCTTTTAAGTTGGAGGGATGGGAGAAGTGATGTGATTAGATTTGCGTCTTGAAAAGATCAGCCTGGCTGCAGTGTTGGGAACCAGTTGGAAGACCGCCACGGTGGGGCAGGGAGATTTGCCGGGTGGCCTTGGTGTGGGCATGGGCGGTGGCAGCAGAGATCAGGGACGGGGCTGGAGGGGAACTGACAGCCTGGAGAGAGAGCTGGAGTTCTTGGAGACAGATTATCTGGGCAGGAGGGAGGAATGATGGGGGCCCAGGATGCATGCTGGGTTGTGGCTTTTGTGATTGACGGATGCTGGCTGCCTTCCCTGAGGCAGGTGTGGCGATAAAGATCTGAGATTGCCGTCCGCCTGAGCTTTGATTGTGCTAAGCACGTTCATGACCATCTCCCTTGATCTCCTCTTCTGCAACCTTGGGGGGCTGTTACCACCAACTGACAGATGAGGAAATGAGGCTCAGAGAAGACAGGTACCAAGTCCGAGGTCACCTCTGAACGCCACACCCTGCTCCCTCCTGCCCCAAAGCCTGTGTCCTGTGGGCAGGTTCCTGGGGAACCCCCTTCCCTGTGTTCTTGGGGGATAGGGAGGATGGTGGGTCTGAGACAGGAGCAGGGAGAGAGGGTGTGCAGTCTGAAGGTCTGGAGTTGTGTGGCTTCTGCCTGCGGTTAGGTGCAGGAGCGAGGCTTCACCAGTTTAACCCTCGGACACAGCTCCAGGCTGCAGGGTGCATGAGGCAGCCAAGCTCGGAAGCCAGGACTCCCTTGCCCAGGGCAGCTCCACTCCAAGGAAGCCCAGCTCAGGCATGGAAGTGAGTGGCCGCCCCTGCACCCCAGGACTGTCCTTGACACAGATGGTGAAGGGCTGTGTTTGCACCAAGGTGAGGTAGAGGCCAGCTTGCCCTCTTGCTCATGGGTTTCTAAAAATACCACCAGTTTAGTTTTCTTTATCGGAACCTAGGAACAAAGAACATAAAAAGAAGAGGCTCGGCCAGGCGCAGTGGCTCACACCTGTAATCCCAGCACTTTGGGAGGCCGAGGCAGGTGGATTGTGAGGTGAAGAGATCAAGACCATCCTGGCCAATGTGGTGAAACCCCCATCTCTACTAAAAATGTAAACATTAGCCGGGGGTGGTGGTGTGCACCTGTAGTCCCAGCTACTCGGGAGGCTGAGGCAGGAGGATCGCTTGAATCTGGGAGGTGGAGGTTATGGTGAGCCGAGATTGTGCCACCGAGCTCCAGCCTGGGCGACAGAGTGAGACTCTGTATCAAAAAACAAAACAAAACACAAAGAAGAAGAGGAGGCTCATGACTGTCATACTGCTCCGAGATTTGCTAGAACAGCAATTGTGTGTCATTTCAGTGGGAGCATGTCAGTCATCTTTTCGTGGCCCCAGCCTCTTAGGAGCCCCCCAGACCCCTGCCAGCCAGAGGCACTGAAGGAACATAGAAACACCTGAGAGATGGCAAGAACTGACTGTGGGCACCACCAGCGATGGCTGGTAGCCTGAAACAGGTGGCCCAAGGTAGGGTGGGAGCGTTTTTCTCTCCACCTGGCCAGACACGAGCTCTTGCTGGAGTCTGGGGAGCAGGCAGCACTGGACCCTCTGGTGAAGGCGGAGGTTCCTAAGCTCAGTGGGAACAGGCCTTGACCTGACCTCTGGAGGGTGACCAGTCCCTGCTGCTCCTGTCCCGGATTGGTGGGCTCTGATTTCATGGTCCGTGAGCAGGGGACAGGGTTCGGTTCCGTGGACACCCTCCTCGTTTGTCTCCCTGCCCTCATGGCCTGTGAGCAGAGGACAGGAGTCAGTTCCATGGACACTCTCCTGGTTTCTCTCCCTGCCCTTGTGGCCTGTAAGTAAAGGACAGGACTCAGTTCCATGGACACTCTCCTGGTTTTCTCTCCTGACCCCCAGCAGCACATGGTTTCATCAGTGAGACAGTGCCCATGGGTGCATGCCCACTCGTCCTTCAAAACCTCCCACTGGGCAGCTGAGCACCCCAAGCAGGGGCCTCTGGATGAGCTGAGAGCAATGTTTCAGGAACAGGAAGTCGGTGACAGAGCAGGATGGTGTGAGGTGCAGGCTCAGGAGGACCGAGGGCTCGAGACGACTCCAGGGCCGAGAGAGATGATGAGCCCCCACTTCTAGGGCTCCTGAGCACAAAAGCAGAGAGAGGGTCCCAGTCCTGGTTGGGGGCATCTGTGGACTGAATGTTTATATCACCCCAGAAATTCCAATGTTGAAGCCCTTACCCCGATGTCATATTTGGAGGTGGGGATGTTGGGAGGCAATTAGATGAGGTCCTAACGATGGAAGCCTTGTGATGGGATTGGCATCCTTATTGGACAAGGAGGCGGCGGCCAGGCCTCACTCTACCCTGGGAGGATACAGCAAGAAGCTGCCAACTGCACACCGGGAAGAGCCCTCCCCAGAACCCACCTGGGGCCTTCAGGCCTCTGCAGCTGTGATAAACAAGCGGTGTGGCTTCAGCCACTCGGTATATGGCATTTTTGTCACAGCAGCCTGAGCTGCCTAAGATGGGCAGAAGCTGTCCCCTCCCCCTTGGCTGTGTCTGTAACGGAGGGCAGCCCCAGGGATAGGCCAGGCTGGGCTGCTGGGCTTCCTGCCGACAGCTGGACACCTCCCTCCTGGGAGACAGCACGGGGGGTGCTGGGCCAGACTCCCCAGCCTGCGCTGATGCTCCTAGAGCCAGCTTCAGGGACCCCACGACCCCAACAAAGCTTTGTCCCATGGCCAGCCCCGGCACCCTCTCTGCCCATTCCTTTGCGAGTCATCAGCCACATCCCCAGGGACCCACCTGAGCAGAAGCAGGTCTCTGGAGAGCTGTGCACACCAGCCTGGCACCATGGCAGGAAGGGTGTGACCGAGTTTCCTGAGGTCTGGACCAAGGCCCTGCTTTACCACTAATGAGCTGTGTGACTCAGGCAGCTGGAGCCGTCTCTGAGCCTTGGTTTCTTTGTCTGTATAGTGGGGATCCTAACACCCGCCTCCTTCACACTCTGTGGTCTGGGCTGTGGCACCTGGTCCCATAACTGCTCACCAAATGCGCCGTGGGGGTTTGATTCCCTCCTGTTCCCACACCCTCCTCTCCCTCAGCAGCCTGCGTGGGGCAGAGCGCTCTGGGTGTTTATAAGGTGAGCTGCCCTCAACCTACATGTGTGTGGAGGGTGCAGAAGGAAAAGCTCACATCGCTGGGGGCCACGCTCATTTCCACCTATGCGCCATGTCCACAGGGATGGTGGGGATTTGTGAGGAAAGCAGAGCTAACCAGCACTGGCACTTCCTTTCTCTCTCCTTTGCCCACATTGTGTTTCTGGAGCCTGCCTCATGGGCAGACGGGGACCCTGTTGTCGAGGTAGAAGGATTGGGAGCAAATGGTGGGAGGGGTGGAGAGAGGCAGCTCTCTTAGGGAAGGGGAGGGTCACCAGACTGCGTGAGGGATGGTGGCCTAGGGCTCCAGGGGGACAGGCTACTGGTCCCTGGAGAGGCTGGAAGCCAGCCTAGCAACGATCCAAACCCAAGACAGACACAAGGATTGCCAAGTGCTCCCACTGCCTTTCGAGGGTCCATGAGAGCTTGGGAAGCAGCAGGCCAACAGTGAGGAGTGTGGACAGCTCAGGGGACCCTCTGCAGATGTGCTGGGCCTCAGAGAGCTTGGGAAGCAGCAAGTCAACAGTGAGGAGTGTGGACGACTCAGGGGACCCTCTGCAGATGTGCTGGGCCTCAGAGAGCTTGGGAAGCAGCAGGCCAGCAGTGAGGAGTGTAGACGACCCAGGGGACCCTCTGCAGATGTGCTGGGCCATCAGAGACCCCAAGCCTAGGACCTTCCTGAGAGCCGGAAAGGGGCCCTAGTTATGGCTGATTTTCCTGCCAACCCAGAGGGACAGGAGCTTGGAGCAGATTGCATTTTATTCAGAGAAATAAAAGTGAGATGACATTTCTCATATTGGTGGATTGGTTGGTAGCAAATCCATCCCCCCATCCCCCAGAATGTATCATAGCTTCCCTCCCCTGTGAGCTTGCTCCTCCCACCCCAGGAGCACTGAGCTCAGTCACCTAATCAGGCCAGTGAGACATGCTTTGGGAAGCCAAGTTGGTGACATTTTCCTCTCATGGAGAGGTGTGCTCCTTGCTCAGTTGGCAGCCCGCGAAAAGGCCAAGCCACAGATCCAGGCTTTCCTTGGCAGGGGGCTGCAGAGAGCCCCCACCCGTGCAGGGACCAGGTGGCTTCCATGTGGCAGAAAGATGGATGAGCTGGGGCAAGGGTCCTGAGGAGTCGCCAGCTATCACTGAATCAGACTCTCCCAGGTTTGCCTGGAGCCAGTCTCAGCCCCAGCAGTCCGCCTCTGCCTCGCAGCATGCTGCTTCTGGCCTTTCATACCTCTGCTTGTTGCTGTGCATTTAGGGGAAGGAAGGTAAGTACAGTCATGCATCACATAATGACATTGCGCTCAGCTAATGTGGTCCCCTGCCATTCTAACACCAGGGTTTTACTGTACCATTTCTATGATATATTTAGAGACAGAAATACTTTCTGTTGTTACAGTTGCCTTCAGCATTCGGTACAGTAACATGTCGTACAGGGCTGTAGCCTGGGAAGCAGAGTATACCAGCTAGCCTGTGCAGCCAGCTACACCACCGAGGTTCGTGTAAGTGCAAATACCCTACATGGTGTTTGCACAGCGATTTAGTCACCTCACAAGGCATTTTCTCGAGACATATTCTTGTTTTTAAGCGACAGTAATTATAAGTTATGAGTTTAAAGCAAAGCCCCTTTCCAGCTCCCAGAAGCTCCTGGGCTTGGGGTCTGATGGCCCAGCACACCAGCGGACTGTAGAATCCAGATTCTCGCTATTTCTGTGTCCAGAGAACATGATAAAATGTCTCTAGAATCAGACCTGAATGCAGTACATGCTTGCCATGTGAACCTGAGCAAATCCTCAAACTCTGCCAAGCCCCAGGTTCCCCACCTATAAAATGGGCCTCAAGTTTATGGAATGGGGGTGCGAGGATCATTAAATGGAGCTTGGCATATAGTAGGTACCTTGAGTTTATGGAACGGGGTACGGGGATCATTAAATGGAGCCTGGCATAAAGAAAGTGCCTCGGGTTTATGGAACAGGGGTGCGGGGATCATTAAATGGGGCTTGGCGTAAGGGAAGTCCTCATGTTGCTAGCAGCATCTCTCACGAGTCTAATGTCGGATGCACAGGCGGGCTCTGGGTATGCTTATGTGCAAATGTGTGTCTCTTTGTTGAATCGCATTATTTCCTGCCCCATTTCCAGGTAGCACCACGATCTGCTGGTGGAGACCAGATCACAGGCTGCTGTGTTTGCCTGGACCCGCCCCTGGCGCTGGGCGTTTGGGCTATTTCCAGTTTTTTGCTGTTGAAAATGATGCGGTTGTCAATGTCAGCAAGCTTAGTTTTCTGCGCAATTCTAGCAGAACCTAACTGTGGAGGGAATCTGTGGATGGGGCCAGCCATCCACAGCCAACTAAGTGTTTTGGGATTATCTGTGCCTTTGGGGCGATTGGCTCCTTCTGTCCTGAAGCACGAGCCATTCCTTGGAGATGCCAAGTGTCCCTCAGATGCAGTGGACGAAGCCCCTCGGTCCACTGGGCTTGGGGTCTGATGGCCCAGCACACCAGCTGCAGCCGGAGGAGGAGGCAGCTGCAGTCTTTACAACCCTGTGTCCTCTCTCTTGTAGAAAGTCTGCACCAAGTGCGGGATCGAGGCCTCCCCTGGCCAGAAGCGGCCACTGTGGCTGTGTAAGATCTGCAGTGAGCAAAGAGAGGTAGGGCGTCCTGGCGGACGGGAGGGGCGATGGGCGGGGCCGGGTGCTCCTGGAGGGGATGGGCGGACTGTCACTGGGAGGGGTGTCTCAGGAGGGCACGAAGGGCTGAGTACTGGGGAGGAAACACGGAGCCTCCACGCACGGGTGGCCCTTCTAGCTGGGAGAGGCTGAGGCTTCAGTGGGAAGCGCCTCGCACGGAGTGTGTGCAGCGGTTACACGGTCACAGTCGCAGCTACCCAGGGTGAGTGCTGGCCGTGAGGCCTGGCCCTGCGGTAAGTTCCCTGCTGCGTGAATCCGTTTCATCCCTACACGGCCCGGTGGTGTTCCTCCTCCCCCTTTCCCTGATGGGGAGATAAAGATACACGAGGCTGAATAATCAGCGAGCTCCGAGCCAGTTAGTGGGGGAGCTGGAAACAGAAGGGGTGCGAGCACCACTGAGGTCACATGTTGAGGTGCAAGAGCAGCTGAGCTCTGCCTTCACGATATGAGTGCCGCGGATGTCTGCAGTCACAACGCGAGCGACCCGGAGCTCTGCCATCACGGTGGCGCCCCAAAGCCCCTTCGGCTGCTAAGCTGCTACGATTCTAGTTCCAGCCCTGTTTGAGGGGAGGAAATCGGGGCTCTGCAGGGACTCCGAGGCAGTAGCAGAGGGGCAGGACAGTCAGACCGAGTGGGAACGGAGCGGGAACAGTTTCAGGGAAGTGCCCTGGGGAGGCGGGCGTCTGCTCTTCAGACAGGGATTTATTAACTTTTTACATCTCGCTGGCCACTTGGGATGTGCTTATCATCTGCGGGTAAGCAGACAGCTTCAGTTCTGGAAAACTCAGCCGTGACGTGCCATTCCCTGGCCCCGGAAATCCCGCCGGGGCATTCGGAGCCCTAACCACCCTCCGCAGCCCCAGCTGCTCTCGTTCGTGTCTTCAGGTCCCGCCATGCTTCCTGCGTGGATTCCTCGGTTCTGCCTTCCACCTCACTCAGTCTTTCCTTGAGGTCCCCTCCCCCGGGGTCGTGGGTCGTCTTTCCTAGGGTCAGTTTTCGTCGGATGTTTTGGTATTTTAGTTTATGCACTCAACCCGTGTGATGGTCCGTTTCCCTCTCCTTCCCACCCAGCTCTTCTGGCCGAATGGTTTTGCAGCTGCCTCCACCTGGGCCCTGGGCCGCTGGGTTTGTGGTGAGCTGCCCATCTGTGGTGATAACGGGGTTATTCCCAGATCCTCGTCCCAGCTGTGACAGCTTGGCCAGGCCCTGCAGCTACCGCCTTGCTTTCCTCTGAGCTCATGTCCTTGTACCTGCTCTAGTCTTCCGGCGGGAGCCTGTTGTTTTCTTTCCTAGGTGGAAAATCCCCTCACCAGCCTGATCTTAGTGACTCTGCTCTGGCCCCCCACCTCCCAAGGGACACTTTTAGAACCCGAACCCTGGAAGACCAGTCTCCCAGCTGCCTCTCTCTGCTTCTGGACCCAGAGCTCTGCAGGCTGTGGCTTCACCCCTCTAAATGGCAAATACTTTGAATTTCTGATCCATTGAGATATAGATCTTGTTTTTGCACACATTTACTTGCTGCTGCTGCTGTTAAAATATTTTCCTCTATTACAGCTTTATCTTTGGAATAGGAAAAGCTGCAGGTAGGGCCTCGAAGTGTGTGCTAGCATTGTGTCTTGCTGGGAGTCCCTGACTCCTCTTCTCCAGATGGAGTTAGTAATACCCACTTCACAGAGTTGCTGTGAGACTTCAGTAGGATTGCTAAAGTGGGTAGAATGTCCAGTGAAGAGTAGATGTTCATAACTGTTAGAGGCCTCCTTTCCTCCCCTGTGGGACATCTCCCCTTTGAACTTGGGGTCCTTCTAATCTCTGGGGGACCCCTTTGAAGTTGCAGATGTCCATGGAAAAGGAAATTCCTTAGAACGTTATCTTGTGGGGAGACAGTGGGATGAAATGATGGTCATAGCTGAGCTGTGGGAGGGCAGAAGTGGAGGAGCTTTGAAGGAAAAGAAGGTGAACGGAAGGAAAGACAAATTCAGCAAACTTAATGATTTAGTTGAGGGCTGCTCCCTTACCATGAGTCACCCTCACACTCCTTAGCAGTCTCGAGACACCACCAGCCTGTCCTAATCTCCAGCGCACTGCAGTGCCCAGAAAAGACCAAAATGGCTTAGGATGAATTTTCTTATCTTTCCTAAGGCAGAGAATATGAGGCTGTGCGTTACACTATCACCTTGTCCTTGAAGTTTTAGAGGCTAAAACTTATCCTCTAAATGATCAAGAATGTTCCCCTCTGCAGCACCAGTGTAACAGTGGGCATTTGTTAGGAACGGATGGGGCCGGGAGCACAGTCATGGTATCTGAGCCTGGGTACTATGTGCTGGATATTTCCGTCTGCATTTGGGGTGTAGGAAGGCTCGCGGGTTTCCTAGTGCCCTTTCTTCTTAGGAAAATGTCTAATCATAATGAAGAGGTAACTAACTGGAAAGGCCATTTAAAATGTCAGATTTTAAGCTGGCTCTGAGTCTGTGATAAAAGTTCGGAGTTCTGTCTCCCCGCAAAAGCCAGATCCTGATGGGAGAACTTGGGTTTTCTGATGAAAGCTCTTGTAGCACTCTGCCCAAGCCCTCTTATCTTCCTTTCCCCTCGATGCTTCACTTCCATCATCTCTGGCTGTAATTGTAAGTACTTTTTCTGGAGTGAGTCGAGTGCTGGTGAGACATTCCTGAGGCTGTCAGGGGGATATTGCTGCCTGTTGTATGCACTTTCACCCAGTGGCAATGTGAGTCTCAGCCCCTCTGCTCTGGGGGAGCTTGCAGTCTAATACATTTATTCACTTAGGCAGCTGACAAATTTATTGAGCATCTCCTATATGCCAGGCAAAGTAGCTCTTCCAGTGGGAGACCACAAACCCAGTAAATTCTGCAATGTCACAAGTGGTGAGCAAGTCCTTAGGGCAAAGGGGAGAAGGGGTGCCGGGGACATTGCTATTTTATATGGGGATCAGGGAGGGGCTCACTGACAAATGACTTTTGAGTGGAGATCTGAAGCACCTTCTGTGGCTGTGTGGAGGGAAAGCGTTCCAAGCAGGGGTAGAGCAGGTGCAAAGACCCTGAGGCAAATGTGTGCTCTTGGTAGATTGGAGGCACAGCTAGGAGACCAGTGTGACTGGGGTTGAGTTGTGGCTGGGGAGAGGTTGTCAGATGTATTAGTCTGTTCTCAGGCTGCTAATCAAGACATATCTGAGACTGGGTGATTATAAAGGGAAAAAGTTTAATGGACTCACAGTTCCACATGGCTGGGGAGGCTTCACAATCATGGCGAAATGTGAAAGGCACGTCTTCCATGGTGGCAGGCAAAGAAAGAATGAGACTAAGTGAAAGTTTCTCCTTATGAAACCAGCAGACCTCAGAGACTTACCCACTATCATGAGAACAGTCTGAGGGAACCCACCCCTGTGATTCAATTGTCTCCCACCAGGTCCCTCCCACAACACATGGGAATTATGGGAGAACAATTTAAGATGAGATTTGGGTGGGGACACAGCCAAGCCGTATCAGTAGAGATATGATAGGGTGCTCTGACCATACTGGTGCTTTGAGACCGTTTGAAGGACTGTGTTGCTCAGGCTGTAGTGCAGTGGCATGATCTCAGGTCACTGCAACCTCTGTCTTCAGGGCTCAAGCAACCCTCCCACCTCAGCCTCCCAAATAGCTGGGACTACAGGCGGGTGCCACCACACCCAGCTAATTTTTTGTATTTTTGTAGAGGTGGGGTTTTGCCATTTTGCCCAGGCTGGTCTCAAACTACTGAGCTCAAGCAATCCACCTGCCCCTATCTCCCAAAGTGCTGGAATTACAGATATGAGCCACCGTACTTGGCCAGAATTTTTTATTTTTTTTGAGACAGAGTCTCACTCTGTTGCCCAGACTGAAGTGCAGTAGTGTGATCTCGGCTTACTGCAACCTCCGCCTCCCATGTTCAAGTGATTCTCCTTCCTCAGCCTCCCTGAGTGGGTGGGACTACAGGCATGTACCGCCACGCCCAGCAGACTTTTTGTATTTTTGTAGAGATGGGGTTTTGTCATGTTGCTCAGGCTGGTCTCAAACTCCTGAGCTCAAGCAATCTGCCTGCCCCAGCCTTCCAAAGTGCTGGGGTTACAGGCATGAGCCACCACACTTGGCCAAGACTCTGGCTTTATACTCAATAAGATGAGGCATAGAATCTGACCCCCGCCTTCTAAGGGTACTCTGACTGCTGTGCTGAGAGTGAATTGCAGACTATCTCAAGGCCAGCAACACAGTATTTTACTTTTCTTATTTAATATTGCCCAGATATATAAGTTCTTGTCTGTTGTTACCTTTGGAAGTTTTCATTTTTTTTAACATATATACATTTTTCTCTTTTCTGATTATAAAATTAATATGGATCATTGAGGAACATTTGCAATTATAGACAAGCATAAAGAAATGCACACCTTCCAAAAATCTGGAATCCGAAACAACCACTGTTAATATTTAGTGTGTTCCATTTTTCCATGTTCTTTATGTTATTGAACCTATGTTCTTAAATGCATATTTTAAGTCTTTCCCAGTGTAATGAAGAACTCTTTGTAAACACCTCATTGGTATTCTGTCATATAGATATTCTAATTGAGGACATTTAAATTGTTTCCATTTTTTCTCTTTTTACTGTGTGCATAGCTCTTTGTCTGCATTTTAGATTATATCCTCAGAATGGATTTCTAGAAGGAAAATGATTATTTTCTTGGAGACTCTTGAGTTATTATTTTTATTTATTTAATAATTGGCTGGTGTATAATTTTATGTAATTAAAAAATGCACACGGATGATACATTCTGAGTCCTTGGCTATCTGAGAATTTTTGCCTTTATATAAGAAAGACCACTTTACTGATAATGCAGTGAATCCGGGAGAAAAGGAAAATGTAACAGGAGAATTGGTTCCCAGAAAATGAGAGAGAATAGTGAAACTGTGAAAGAGCTGTTACATGTGTTTTTAAAAAATTAACTAACTCAAAGATGTAAGAGAGACTGGGTGTGGTGGCTGACACCTGTAATCCCAACACTTTGGGAAGATGAGGCGGGAAGATCGTTTGAGCCTAGGAGTTTGAGACCAGCCAGCCTGGGAAACATGGTGAGGCTTTGTCTCTGCAAAATGAAAAATAAAATTTAGCTGGGCATTGTGGTGCGTGCCTGTAGTCCCTGCTACTTGGGAGGTTGAGGTGGGAGGATTGCTTTTGTCCGGGAGGTGGAGGTGGAGGTGAGCAATAAAACAAAATATATAAGAGAAAGAATAGAAACCAAGTTGAACAAACTAGACCTCTGAGAAAAGCACAAGCAAATTTGAAAAAGAACCCTGGAACCGTTCTCATTCCTAAAAATGAAAGATCTCACTAATGAATTTTAAAACTCAGTTGAACTGTATTTTAGTCATTTCTTAGCGCGACGAACCTTGTCATTCCTCTTAACAGCCACAGATGTTTCCTTATCGTTTGCTTCTCATCAATTATTTTTTATTTTCGATTCCCGATTGGTGCTCCCAACTGTCTGGTCCCCGATTTCCTCTATTCCACTGTCGTGGAGACGAGGTTCTGGAGACCGTACAGAACCAGGACATTTTCCTGATGAGCTGCTTGCCTTTGTAACTAGCTGCTTAGCTCAGAGCTCCGTTCCACACCTCCCGACTCTCCACTCTGCTCCTGCTGTGGACTGGCACGCTCTCGTCCATCGCCTGGTTTTCTTGCTGGTGGATTAGTAAACTCTGACATGAGTTCAAGATTTAAAGAAACAAAAAAGGGAAGAAGCCTGGGTGTGGTGGCTCACACCTGTAATCCCAGCAATTCGGGAGGCTAAGGAGGGCAGATTGCCTGAGCCCAGGAGTTTGAGACCAGTCTGGGCAACATGGTGAAACCCTGTCTCTACAAAAAATACCAAAATTAGCCAGGTATAGTGGCACATGCCTGTAGTCCCAGCTAGTCAGGAGGCGGAGGTGGGAGGATTGCTTAAGCCCTGGAGGTCGAGACTGCAGTGAGCTATAATTGCACCAGCGCACTCCAGCCTGGGCAGTTTACAATTCTAAATTGTGCTCAAAAACAGTTCTGCACAGTGTCAGGGATCGTAATAAGGTTGCAGTGAGCCTCCAGAGGTCGGGCTGAGGAGTGTCCCCGCCGGGCCTGGGAACTTCCGCCTTCTCCGCAGGGCCCAGTGCTGCTTGCTCCCCAGACTCACCAGACTCCAGTCTTACATGGTTTTTTGGTGTTTGTTTTGTTTGGTTTGGTTTTTGTGGGGATGGTGTCTCGCTATGTCACGGCTGGTCTCAAACTCCTGAGCTCAACCAGTCCTCCTGCCTCTGCTGCCCTAAGGGCTGGGACTACAGGCATGAGCCACCATGCCTGGCAGGATTGGTCTTTAAATAATCTCCAACTCTCGTATCCTGGAGGTGACCAGCAGCCCGCTGGGGTCTTCCAACGAGCAGAATCCTCCTCAGTCTGGGCCTCATAGGCCTCTGGAAGATTAGGATCATCGGGGGCTCCCAGACTCCACAGCCAGCTCAGCCGCCGGTGGGAACTGCCTGTGCTTGCCAAGCCCAAGCCCCTCATCCTTGCGGCACCTGCTCCCCGGGCAGGCGACTTGTGCTCACTGTGAGCCGCCATCTGCTTCTCCATGTGGTCTCTTTCCTGCTTCTGCTGTTACTTGCAGTTTGGATTTTTGCTGCAAACAGCTTTGCCAGAGGGCCCCCTCCGAAGGTCTGTGAGTGCATTCAGGAGTGGGTGGCTGGTGCTGGGGTGGGCAGCCGCCTGAGCACCCCTCCATCTGTGCCCAGCTCACTCTGGGCTGCTGTCACAGCGTCCCCGGGGGACCCGGATGGTCACACTTCCTCGGTGTGTTGGTCACCTCCCACTCCTTCGTCGCTCTGCCAGAGAGACCCGCTATCAGTGCAGCCTCCTGGTCTCCCACACCATGGGCAAGTAGTGGTGGCAGGCTCTTGGTGCCCACCCGCCCCCAAAGCAGTCTGCCGAGTGGGGACACCTGCACTGCCCTCCTGTAGATGGAGCCATCCCACCCAGCCCGGCCCCTTGCCTGAGGTGTCTACCTGAGCCACATTTCTGCACTGGAGAGAGTTTGCCTCTGAGGCACCGATAGACCCAAGAGGCTGCTGACTCCCAGCACAGTGCTCCAGTCCATGAGTTAACTGCTCACACCCGGGCATGTCAAGGGAGTCCCACTGTTTACAGACATGAACTGAGTGCCCATGAAGGGCCAGGCCATGCACATCTCACCTCATCCCCACGGGAGCCCACTGTCCTCTGTGACAGATAGAGGAGCTGAAGCTTAGAGAGAGGAAGTCACTTGCCCAAAGACACTGGGTAGTAACTGATGGAGCCAGGGCTGAAGCCAGCTGTGTCTTCCTCCAAAACACGGTCTGACAACTCTGTTCACTGAATCACTTATTCATCTAGTATTCATTGAGAATTTGCCATGTGCCAGGCCCTGTCCAACACCCTTGGAAAACAGCAGTGAGTGAAATAGCCAAAGAGCTCTGCCTTGAGATTGCATTCTATCAGGGGCCAGGGCTGGGGGGTGGGGAGCAGACAGTGAAACATAAACAAATAAGCAAATCAAATCATATATGAGATGCTGTTACAGATGCCTGTAGGTCAGGCACAGTGGCTCACACCCAGCACTTTGGGAGGCCGAGGCAGGGACTGCTTGAGGCCAGAAGTTTAAGACCAGCCTGGGCAACATGGCAATACCTCGTCTCTAAAAAATAAAAACTCCAGGCTTGGTGGCATGAACCTGTAGTCCCAGCTACTCAGGAGGCTGAGGTAGGAGGATTGCTCGAGCCCCGGAGTTTTAAGCTATAATGGGCTATGATCACACCACTTCACTCCAGCCTGGCAACAGAGCAAGACCCTATCTCTAAAAAGAAAAAGAGAGGCCGGGCGCGGTGGCTCAAGCCTATAATCCCAGCACTGTGGGAGGCCGAGGCGGGTGGATCACGAGGTCAAGAGATCGAGACCATCCTGGTCAACATGGTGAAACCCC
>NW_016107756.1:939917-967571 GCF_001604975.1 Cebus imitator | reverse complement strand
AAAAAAAAAAAAAAAAGAGTAAAAGAAAAAGTGGAAGTGCATAAAGGAATGAGGAGTGCTGGGAATGCAGGGTGTGGGGAGGTTGCAGTGTTGCAGTAGACCGGCCACGTACCCACTGCATGCCATTAGGTTGCCTGTTTCTTAAAAAGCAGAAGCAAGCGCCGATGAGGACGTGGCAAGGTTAGGGCCTTGTGCACCCCTCTTGGGAAGGCAAAGCAGCACAGCCACTGTGGAGAGCCACGTGGCGGTTCCTCGAGAAATTACACAGTCACCACTGGGCCCAGCGATCCCGTTCCTCGGACGACGCGCAAGAGAGCTACAAGCAAGGACTGAAGTAGATGTTTGCACCCCTGTGTTCACCGCCACGTTGTTCACAGGAGGCCAGACACATAAGCTACCTGAGTGTGTATCGTCAGATGGACGAAGAAACACAATGCGGTGTATGCATGATATGATTCCTGCCCTTCAGCCTCACAGAGAAAGGGAGCCCTAAGGCTTGCCACATCATAGGTGAACCTTGAGGATACAGAGGCGCAGAAGGACAAAGACCACAGGCTTCTGTTTATGGGAGGGCCTGGGACAGTCTTGTTCACAGTGACAGAAAGCCGAGTGGCAGCTCCAGGTCCGGCAGGGGAGGCAGGTGGGGGGAACGTGGAGCCGGCAGAGCTGCTGTGTGGGACGAAAATGTCCAGAAGATGGACAGTGGTGTTGGTTGCACAACCAGGTGAATTGACTCAATTTCACTGCACTGTATATCTAAAATGGCTAGAATGATAAATTTTATGTTTTGTACATTTTACCAGTTTAAAAAAGTAGGCTGGCCAAGGCGGCTTCTTTGAAAAGGTTCATTTTGGCAGACTTGAAGGAGCTGTGGCGGGGGCCAGTGGCTGTCCATCTGGAGGAAGAGTGTCCAGGGAAGGCAGGGGAGACTCTCTCATGCCCAGGGTGTTCACAGTGAAGCCAGGGGGCCGGTGGGGCTCCCCACTTATCAAATCCCTGGGCTCTGGTTCCCTGAAGGCAGGGGACAGGTGGTCCTGGAGGCTCCCTGTTGTGGAGAGTAGGGAGGTGGGTTGATGTGAGTGGTTCTCTGTGAAACACCCTGGCCCGCCAGAAATGCAGCTCACAGCTCCTAGCATGTTGGCTCTGTGGACCCCTGGGGACCCTCACTTTCTTAGCCGTAGCAGGTGAGCTCTGAGTGGGCAGAGGTGGGAGCCCTGCTGTCCACAGCCAGCCTGGACTGGAGGGCAGGACACCAGTCCACTCCGTGGTCAGCTGCTGTGACACTGTCCAGACACGGCAGCCTCCCAGCCCACTCCCTTCTCCCTGCTGGGCCTCCTGCTTCCTGCTTTTCCCCAGTGCGATGCCCTCCTGTGCCTGCCTCTGGAAGCGGGTGAAAAGCTAAGGAGAAAGCATCTGAATTTGGTCTTCCTCTTGCATTCATTTGAATAAAAATTTGGATGAGCCAGTTTTCCTGCCCGTTTTTCAGATGCCAAGTGACATTGGCTGGCACTGTGGTGCCCCTCCCCCGGCCAGCTGTCTCGCAGATGGAGACTGGGGAAGAGAGGGGAGCACCCTCCCTCAGGAAGTATTTAATAAGCTCCTAGGTGGTGCCCAGCCTGGAAAAACACACCCATCCCCTCTCCCCAAGAAATAATTTAAGATGCGTGTTCTACTGAGGTGCCAGAAAATTCTTCTGATGAAAAACAGAAACAGAAGAGAACTGGCCCTTGCTGAGATCCTCCTCTGGGCGTGGTGTGAGGCATGGGGAGGTGGGCAGTAACGTTCCCATTTTCCAGCTAAATGGAAGCCCCAGGCCCTTAAGTGACACGTCCAGGACACAGAGCCAGGATTCAACCCTGGGCTGTCGAATAGACTTCCTACCAGATCAACCCCTCCCCTGCCCTCCAACCCCTTCTGTTCCAAGCTGAGGCGGCAGGTTAGAGAAGGGCAGGTGGGCAGAGGTGGCCTTTCATCCCTGTCTTCACCTCAGTTGCCAATGTGGTGACTCCCGACCGTTATATCTGAGGGGTTCCTGAGTCCCTGCTTCTTATCTCCTTGCCCTGGCTCTGCAAATTGCTACTTCCCAGACTGGGTTCATGCTCCCACAAAAAGCCCAGTCCACAGTCTGGCCCCAGCTATTTTCTAACAGTCTGCATCTCTGAACTTGGGTTTGGGTCCCAGGACCTGGTTGTTCCCTAACCCCTGAAACTTTGGGTCCCGGAACCTGGCTCTCCCCTAATGCCTGGAACTTTGCCACCCCACATGACTTGAGGGTCAATGTCACAGCCATAGGCTGGCTCCTGATGTGCCGTGTTCCCAAATTAAAGCAGAGAAGTCCCGTCAGCAGGAGTCTCAGCTGGTTCATCACGTTGCACCTGACACCTCGTAAGTTCTTTCTAAGTACCGTCTCCATGACACTGGACCCAGAAACCCACCCCTAGGTGTGCTTCATAGACTGTGCTCCCTGGGAAACATGCCACAGAGGCTTATATGAGTGTTCTTGTAATAGCAAAATAGCTCTGGAAATAACCCGTTATACCTGTCCCTTCACAGTAAAAAGGATAGACACATTTTGGCTGTGAAGTAACAGGCAACAGTGAAAAAAATAACTGCAGCTAAGCTCACCAAAGGATGCATCAAAAACAGCGAGGCCGGCTGCGGTGGCTCACACTTGGAGCCCAGCACTTTGGGAGGCCGAGGTGGGATGATTTCTTGAGTCCAGAATTTTGAAACCAGTCTGAGTAACATGGCAAAACCCCATATCTATAAAAAATTTTAAAAAAATTAGCCTGATGTAGTGGCGCCTGCATGGTGGCCCCAGTTTCTTGGCTGGGGGAGGAGGCTTGTGTGAACCTGGGAGGCGGAGGCTGCAGTGAGCTGAGACTGTGCCACTGTGCTTCAGCCTGGGCAACAGTGTGAGACACTGCTTCAAAAAACAACAAAAACAGGCTTAAAATCTTAATATAATGATTAGCTCTCTGAAACTTAACTAATAGCCTACTGTTGATTGGAAGACTTGCCAATAAAAAAACATTCAGTTAACACATATTTTGTATATTATATGCATTATGTACTATATACTCTCGTGCCCTCTCTCTCTCTCTCTTTCTCTCTCTCTCTCTCTCTCTATATATATATATAGAGAGAGAGGGTTTCACTATTGTTGCCCAGGTTGGAGTGCAAATGGCGCGATCTCAGCTCACTGCAACCTCCGCCTCCTGGGTTCAAGTGATTTTCCTGCCTCAGCCTCCCAAGTAGCTGGGACTACTGGCATGTACCACCAGGCCCAGCTAATTTTGTAATTTTAATAGAGACAGGGTTTCTCCATGTTGGTCAGGCTGGTCTTGAACTCCCAACATCAGGTGATCCACCTGCCTCAGCCTCCCAAAGTGCTGAGGTTACAGGCATGAGCCACCGCACCCAGCCTATATACTATATTCCTACAACAGAATAAGCTAGAGGAAGGAAAATGTTATTAAGAAAATCCTAAGGAAGAGAGAATGTATTTACTCATTAAGTGGAAGCGGGTCATCATGAAGGTCTCCATCCTTGTCATCTTCGCATTGAATAGGCTGAGCAGGAGGAAGAGGAAGAGGAGGGGTTGGTTTTGTTGTCTGAGGGATGACAGAGGGAGAGGAAATCTGGCTAGGAGTGAGCCTGTGCAGTTCAGGCCCATGTGGTTCACGAGTCAACTGAATTTATTTAGAAATGCATACATATGCAGTTTTATTAAACTAAAAAAGCAAGAGATTGCTTACTACCTCAGATGGTGGTTACCTCTGAGAAGGGAGGGTGGGTTTACAGGGGCTTCTCGGATCTGGTACCATTTTGTTTCTGATGAGCTCACAGGTACTTAATCGAATATGATTCTTCAAAAAGTCTGCATGAAATACATTTTCATAGATTTGCCAGCTTTCACAGGCATGCACTCAAAAGACGAGAGGAGAGCATGAAAATCAGGCAAAGAATAAGCAGCTTGAATCAGTGATACAGAGAGAGACCTGTGAGATCTGCCAGAATGCAGGGAAAAAACCGAAGAGCTAAACGTGGTCAGGGAGATGGTGAGGACTGGAAGGCAGAGAGGCAACGGAGCTTCAGAATTAGAGGTTTTCCCTGAGAGGGAATGGGACCCATCAGAAATGAAACACTAATCAGATACGTAATTGAAAAAAGTGCCCCCACCCAGTGCTGCATCAGCCTGGAGCCCTGCTGATGAGGGGTCAGCCCTGAAAGGGCTTCGCTTTGGCTTGGGAGCATGTTTCTGAGACTGTGTTTAAACACAGGCATATTTGTTGTCCTGGGAATTGAATCAAAATCATGAAGCTCCTCTGAAAAGACCTGGCTCAGTCTAATTGGCCTGTCCAATTTTCTGCTTCCAGCCCCAATTCATTTTCTGCGTGCAGCCACTCCATCTGGGAACAGAGCATGGCTTCGCAGCCAAACACTGCTGTAGCAGGCCTGCCCTGTCTCAGACGGTGTCACAGCAGGCTAAATTCCAGGGCTCGAAAGGATTGCATGCTGCAGGCCAGTGAAAGTGAGGGTTGTGTGCCAAGCGTCGATAACACATCATTAAGAACAGCAGGTGAAAGTGTCGTTAGCCTCCTTGGATTTGCTGAACTCGCAATAGCATCTGGACAAAGGGAGAGGATGGTGCGCAGGGCCAGAGAGAAGGCAGGGGCCCCTGTTCTCAGCAGCTTGCAGGGACCTTTCCTTATCACAGGTAACGTGAGAGACAATGCCAGGGCCACGGGCGGCCATGGGGCACAGACCCTGAGGCTGGGCTGCTAAGCCAAGCGAGGCCAGAAGTGAAGCCAGGCGGCCTGTCGCAGGGGGTCTCCCAGATCCAGGGCATGCAGCCCTGTAGCCATTGGGAGCCCACACTGGGCGATGCCTCCCTCTGCAGCTGGCAAGCACTCCTCACTGGTAATTGTGTAGAAGCCTTGCAGGAGGGAGCCCCTCGCCAGGGGTTAATGGAAGCCAAAGTGTTTCCTCTAGTTCTGAAGTAATCTAGCTGAGGTGTTTAAATTATCTGTGAAGAAAACAGATAGCATCCTCAGAATACTGTTTCTCACTGCAGTTTTTCTTTTCTACTGTGCTGACAATTGCCTGCCACCCAGACTGACCTAGTTGCTCAAAAACCTACTTGAAATGAAGAAGAAACTCACCCAGGCTCTGGAGAAAGCTGTGCTCTCCTGGGCTAAGTGGGGAGCTTTGCTGCCCATGGGGATTTGGAAGAAAGGGCAGGTGTGTGCTCTGTCTTTACTGGGATGTGATTTCCAGCCTGTCTCCTGGTGAGGGTGGGGCCAAATGGGTATAGGGGAGCCCACTGGCCACCTGCAGCATGGGGAGGCAGTGGACTTTCTAGGCAGGATGAATCTGTGCTCCTACAGGGGTTGAGGGGAGCCAGGGGTGATGGGGGCTTTCTCCCTGGCTCACCAACATGCTCGCAGGTGCACGCACACGCACACAGATGTGCACACACACACACACGCATGCTCGCTCGCAGATGCACACACACACACAGATGCACATGCACACATACATGCTTGCAGATGCACACACATGCTCGCAGATGCATGCACACATGCACATGCACACACGCTCGCAGATGCACACACACATTTGCAGATGCACGTACACACACTTGCAGATGCACACACATGCTCAGATGTGCACACATACATGCATACACACATGCTCACAGGTGCACACACATGCACATGCACACATGCTTGCAGATGCATGTACACACACTTGCAGGTGCACACACACATGCTCACAGGTGCATGCACACACATGCACATGCACACACTCGCAGGTGCACATGCATGTGCGTACACACATGCTCACAGGTGCACACACACGCACAGGCACACACAAATGCTTGCAGAAGCACACACACACAAAGATGCACATCCACACACGCAGGTGCACGCACACATGCACATGCATACATACGCTCACAGATGCACACACACATATGCACACACATGCTCGCAGGTGCACACACATGCACATGCACACAAATCCTCGCAGAAGCACACACTTGCAGGTGCACATACACATGCACACACACACATGCTCGCAGATACGCAGGTGCACACACACATGCACACACGCTCACAGATGCACACACACGCTCAGGTGCATGCACAGATGTACACGCACACACACGCTCACAGATGTACATACATGCTTGCAGGTGCATGCACACGCACGCTTGCAGGTGCACACACACATGCTTGCAGGTGCATGCACACACATCGCAAATGATATCTTTTAAAATTGCAAATACATGGATACTCCTGGGATGGGTCTCATTTAGCTTGGAGCTAACACCTCAATTAGGAGTGAGTTAGCACTTTAGAAGGGATTGGACTGGATGCCACCCCACGGGTGGGGAGGGGACAGGAGGATGAAGCTGCCCACAGCTCTGCCCAGGTGCCCTGGCACAGCTCAGACCTTCCTGTGGGCTTAGATCGCCTGCTTGCACTTTGCCACCACACTGAACACCTGCAGTGAGCAGAGGCTCACCCTGAGGGGTGGAAGTCAGTGGAACCCTCCAGAACAGAAGAGCCATGAAGGCAGGGCATGAACTCTCATGGGGGAGAGAAGACAGCCACCGTCACCGTTGCACAGCACTGAATGTGTTTCCTCACTGTGGATCAGTGCCATGGCCACCGTCTGCACAATACTGGATGCATTTCCTCGCTGTGGATCAGTGCCACGGCCACCGTCTGCACAGCACTAGATGTGTTTCCTCGCTGTGGATCAGTGTCACGGCCACCGTCTGCACAGCACTGGATGTGTTTCCTCGCTGTGGATCTGTGCCACGGCCACCGTCTGCACGAACACTGGATATGTTTCCTTGCTGTGGATCAGTGTCACGGCCACCGTCGGCACAGCACTGGATGTGTTTCCTTGCTGTGGATCAGTGCCACGGCCACCGTCTGCACCAACACTGGATGTGTTTCCTTAGCTCACTCTTAGCACTGGGTACACGAGATGCTGAATAAATGTGATTTGGATGAATTAATACCCACTGACTCTCTCTTCAGATGTTTGTGTCACTTTCCAGAGGAGGGGGAAGGAAATAATAAAGAAAGCCTTACCCTAGACTTAATTCCTCCTGAAACGGAAAGGACAACACCAAGGAGAAATTATAAACAGAGCACGAGAGAGGGAAGAGAGAAGGAAGAGGGAAGGAGGGAATAAAAGAAAAAACAGCATATCAGGTATTTCAGGACGACAACCCTTTTTCCTCGTTTTAACTCTGCCGGTTGTCTTAGGTGGACATGTGTATGCATGTGTCTCACTTTTGAATGTTCACAGCCGTGCTTATCTAATCACTTACATTACAATAGAAAAAGTGTCTCTTGGCCAGGCATCTGTAATCACCTTGGTTAGGGTCCAAGGCTCTTGGAGAGTCCGGTTTGTCACATGTGGCCAAAATCATGGCTTTGAAACCTGATCAGAGGTTACCGCCTGGCCATCTTGGAAAGCAGCATTGCATCCATGAATGGCACGATATTCCGGCCCTTGTTCCCTCTCGAACCAGCTCCGCCTGCCCCTCTGCAGTGAAACTCTGCTTCCCTTTGAAAAACCGTTAAGGTGTCTACCACCAAAAATCTGACTCCAGGTGGTTAGGTGGGCGCAGTGACTTGCCAAAAGGAACTTGGCCTTCTTCAGGGACAGAAATGTCAGTGTCTTCCCGACTCATGCTGACGTCTCAAAGTAACCATAACTTTCCAAAGTCTCTTCCTAGCCTGTTCCATGGCAGAAAGTTTCACTTACTGTGTTCCTTTCCTGAGCTCCCAGCTTTTCTCCCATAAGCCACATCCAGATTCAGCATCCCAGCCACAGACTGTGCCAGCTCTCCGCCCGTCAACCTGCCATGCAGACCGAGGATTTAATAATATCAACATCCAATTACCAATCTGTTGCATTTTAATTTCAATCAGAGTAACACATGCATATGGTTTTTAAAAATCAAATTGTTCAGAGGAGCTAGCATTGGGAACAGCGGTCATCCGGGGGGGCTCCGTGCCAGCGCGTCACCTGCTGCGGCTTGTTCCTCCCGTGCTGGCTCCTGCCATGCCTTTCTTGATTTACCAGCTTGGGAGACTCTCTGCTGACTCCCGGACTTGCAGGGTGAGGAGCTGGCGAGTTTGGACAACTCTGCTTCCCCTCTCTCCCCTGGTGTTGGATCATCTTGTTATGACTTTTAGCTCCTGATTAAGTTTGTGGCTTTGTATAATGTTCTCCTCTTTCTTCTTCCATCAGCTTTGGTACCCTTGACTGCCTCTGTGTGAGCCGTGGGTATGGAGGCCTCCCCTTCGCTCCCCTTCGCCTACGTTCCTCCTTGTCTAGTTGGAATCTGTACTTGTAGATTGCCAGAATTTACATTTAGATTCTGTTCTTTAGCTCTAATTAATTCTTCCATTCTTTGTGATTTGTGCCCAGGTCTTACTTCATGCAGGTGACAGAGGGATGACACAAAGAGACTAATGCCACTGAGAATTTCTTGCTCACAGTTCCTGAGAGGAGGGGACCACCATGTCAGGCAGGGCCACCTGGGGAGGCACGGGAGCCAGTCAGGGCAGAGGAGAGGGGAGGCATGTCCACGGTCTTTACTGGGGCGTCTGCAGGGAAGCAAGGTGGGGCCAGGTACACATCTTCAGGCTGGCCGGTTGGAATAAACCTGCAGGCTTTGTGCCGTGGGGGCTGTCC
The DNA here is from genome assembly GCF_001604975.1 of Cebus imitator. Classification (NCBI taxonomy): domain Eukaryota; kingdom Metazoa; phylum Chordata; class Mammalia; order Primates; family Cebidae; genus Cebus; species Cebus imitator. Next base: position 958,841 of record NW_016107756.1, on the reverse strand, counting down.
CTAGCTGTCTGGCCCCTGGCTCTGCACTGATTGAGGGCAGGGGAAATGCTAGCTTGGTGTGTGGTAGTTAGAGAAAGACATGGCTCGGGGTATGTACTTAGGGTTTGTTTCATGGTTTGTCACATGAATTTTGCATGCCCACAAAAGCTGGGTCACGGGAAGATGTAAACAACTTTGGCCATGAGTTTGGCCCTGTGATTAATGGATACTAAACAAATGAAGAATCTAAGAAAACACAGAAAACGTGGTTTCTAGGCTATTTCTAGGAGCTGAAAATCGGTAAATAGCATTTACTATAACAAAAGTATACCTGATTTTGAAAGAAGGTTAAGAGGACAGGCTGGCCTGCCTGGGTTCAGATTTTTCCTTTGTTCATGTTACTTGTTCTCTCTGCCTTATCTGTAAAATAGAAATGATAACAGTTCCTATCTCATAGAACTTTTGTGATAAATAAGTTATTAGACATAACATTCTCAGAATGGTGCCTGGTACACACAAAGTGCTCAATAACTGTCAGCGCGTTACTTTCTTCTTTTCATAGAGATGGGGCCTCATTGTCTTGACCACGCTGGTCTTGAATTTCTGGCCTCAAGTGATCCTCCCACCTTGGCCTCCCAAAGTGTTGGGATTATGACCCTGAGCCACCACTGCACCTGGCTGGGATTTACGTTGTAAAAATTATTTTGTAAACAGCAAACATCTCAGGCTCAAATGCACGTGAGGATCACATTTTATAATGACCTTGACCCGAGACCACCCAAGGAGAATGATCCTGCTGTTCTGAGCACATTTTCCTTCTTTTCTCTGAATTTCTTCAGCCTGTCACATTTTAATCTACCTAGTCTCTGGACCTTGATGTTCTGGTGTCACTTTTTCCCTGGAGTTTTTATTGACTGTGTTTCTTATTGCCAACAGAGTCATGAAACTGTGCACCCTCTTTTATGCAGCTCTTTTATTTTGCCATCTGTCACGTGCAGCCATCTCTTCCCTGCGAGATCCCCTTTTATGGCTCCAGCCCAGAGTAGCTCCGGAATGCTGCCTTCCTAGAACTTCCCTTCGGCTCACCTTTTGAGTTGGAGACACTGTTTCCAGGATCCTGTGTTTTTCCGGAACCTCTCCTTAAGTACTTCTTAGAAAGGGTGGGTGCAAGGGAAACTCAGCGTCCTTGTGAGTTTAAAAGGGTCTGTACTCTGGCCTCCCATTGGGTTGGTAGTTTGGCTGACAGGATTCTAGACCCCACATCTTGGCAGCCACTGTTACCAGTGATGAGGCGAATGCCATTCTGGTTTCCTTATAGGTGATCTATTTTTTCCATGTTAGTCAACTCGAGCTACTGTAACAACGTACGGTAGATGGGGTAGTGTAAACAACGGGAATTTGTTTGTGGCGACTGGGAGGTCCAAGGTCGTGACTGGCTGGTCCGAATCCCTGGTGAGGGCGCTCTTCCTGGCTTGCAGCTGGCTGTTCCTGCTGTGCCCTCACAGGGTCGAGAGAGAGAAGAAGCAAGTTCTCTTGGTGTCTGTCTCTTCATAAGGGCCCCACCCTCGTGACCTCATCTAACCCTAATTCCCTTCCCAAGGCCCATCGCCCTCACCAGCACACGAAGGGTCAGAGCTTTAACATGTAGATCTGGGAAACACAGTTCAATTCCCAGCACCCTCCAAGAGCCTGCACTTCTCCTAAGTAACCTGAGTTACCTGCACCTTGCAGTTGGGATGTGTATTCAGTGGCCTGTTTGTCGGGTGTCTGCCATGTGCTGGCACCTGCTGGGCGCTCTGCCTGGCTCCTGCTATCATGGGGCTTTCTATCCAGCAGGAAACAGACACAAAAACAGGTGCTCATAACCCAGGGCGTGTGCGCAGTGGGGACATGCACGATGCTGTCTGTGGAAGCTTCTGGATAAAAGTGGTTTCCCAAAGGCTGGATAGGAGCTAGTCCAGGGACGGGAGAGGAACAACATCTTCGAAGGGAGAGCTTAGTGTGGTCAGGGAGCAAGAGCTGCTGTGGCTGGTGATGGGGCAGAGGAGGCGGGAGGTGAGGCTGAGAGGAAGACCGGGTCCTGGGGTGCTGTTGGCCTCTGTGGAGTTTAACTTGCCTGTCAGGGTTCCTGGGAGGCCAGCATTGTGAGTGTGTGTCAGGTAATGGGTAGGGAGGGTCCTGCCTCTCCTCGGCTGGAGAGGGTTGGCCCTTGAAGAGCCCTTTAAAGTATCCGCAGTGTAAATGAGAAGACCACCCTGTCACAGGCTGTTTCTCGCCGTTCTTCAAGACTGGTTCAGTCTGGAGCTTGTTAGGCAGACAGAACGCAGTCTCCTTGAAGGCGCAGTCTCACCTCTGTCCCTGGAGACAGGCCTTTGCTTCGCCTTCTTTGTTTGTTCATGCGGCCAGTCAGTAGCACAGCAGGCTCCTTGCAGGGTCCCGGAATCCAGAGATGGCTCAGGCACAGCCCTGACGTGGAAGAGCTCACAGCCCTACTCAGGAAGGTACATGAGTCTGAGCTCACAGCTCCTGCTCAGGAAGGTGGGAGTCTGAGCTCCAGCCCAGGTGTGGCATGCTGTGTGAGCGGGGCCACATGACATCCGGGAACACGGCGGAGGGGCCCCATTCGCACGAAGGGGCATGCACTGAAGGATCCAGGGGAGGCGTGGCTGCCTGTTCGAGGTGCTGATGAAAGGCACTCCAGGGAAAGAACAGCGGTGCACAGGCCACAGACTGTCACCTGCTCTGACCTTTGGGGCTGGGGCAGACAGGTGGGATGCCTGGGCCAGTGAAGAGGCTTGCTTGAGCTCATGCCAGGTGCACTCTCGGGGTGGCATGGGAGAGGGTGTAACATGAGGAAGGGGTGGAGCAATGGACAGAGAATGGTCTTCAGGCTCCCCCTGCACCGCCCTCTCCAGTGGCAGATCTCTGAGACTTCCATTCTTTCCAGCACCAGCCTGACAATTACCACCTTCTCCAGCCACAGCCACTTAGGAAATGCCAGTGATTAGCAATTGTTATCATGGTAATTAAAATTTCCTGGGAACAGCTTGGCGAATATCCATCAGTATCTGCAGTCAGATTGGCCGTGAGCTGAAACTGTAATGCAAACCTCGAAGCGGAGCACAAGGCAGGTTTGCTGCACCAGGAACGTTTGCTGCTGCCGGACACCCAGGCAACTGCCATGGCGGCTGTGGGCCTTTTCTCATCAAATGGGATTTTCAAGGCTGGCTGCTTTGCTGGCCTTATCACAGCAAACCACACGTGGGAAGCCGAGTAGGGTTTTGCAGAATTGCTCAGCTTCTCCAGAAAGTAGATGATTTTCAATCTGTGGGATGGTCTGGGGTGAGGTGGGGTTAATTCCCACCAGGGCTTTGCCTGCCACAGTTTCCAGGGAGGGGCAGATGTGGATGCCAGGTGGCGGGTGATGGGCCCAGATGCACCGAGCAGAAGGCACGTGATGGAGACTACTGTTGTGTTTTGCAGCATGGGGGCAGGCAGTGAGGAGAGGGGTCTGTGGTATGCATGCATTGGCATGGCGGTGGGGATTGCAGCTCAGAGCTCAGCCCAGCTGCGGTCCTTTGCACCTCACCTCCCCAGACCTGCTCTCCCATGTGAAAGGCATTTTCCAAAATACCAACAGTGTGTTTTATGCATGTCTGGTGGGTGCACCTCCCATACCAGGTGACACACCTGTGTGCTCTGGTTCCCCCAGTGCTGGGACTAAGGACTTGCTGCTGCTCTCGAGGGTCCAGATCACTGGCCATGCTGGGCAGTCAGGGTGAGCCCTCAGACCCTCCACCTGGACCGCAGTGACAGCAGGAGGGAATCAGAGCAGAGGCCCCATCACTGTGGACTCACAGCGAGTGACTGATCCGCCGGGTGCTCGTGGCCCAGCCCATGGATCCCGGGGAGCAACATGGCCTGGCAGGCCGGTGGGGCCATTGCCCCTGCTGAGTGTAAATGTTGGGGTGAACTGTATGAGGTTGATGGGTTTTTTATATAGTTCAAAAATGGTTGACTTAGCTGGGCACGGTGGCATGTTCCTGTGGTCCTAGCTGCTCAGGAGGCTGAGGGAGGAGGACTGCTTGAGCCCAGGCTGCAGTGAGCCATGATTGTGCCACTGTACTCTGGGCAGCAGAGTAAGACCCTGTCTCAAAAATAAAAGATTGACCAGTCGCAAATGGCTGAGTACCAATGGCAATTCACCCTGATGCTTTGGATCCTGTGCTCTTTGTCTGTCTTCCAAAAGAGCTCCACTGAGCATTGATTTTTGAGTGGGGTGGGGATGGGAGATGGCTTGTTGCAGCAGAGGCAAGGCTGAGGCCTGGGCTGGGGCTGTGGTCTGCCAGGGGAGGCAGGGCGGCTAGGGAGGACAGGCTGGGAGCACCCGGGCAGTTGGGGAGGCTCACTGGGCTTTCCTCTCCACCAGCACACCCGGCCAGGCCCTTCCTCTCTGTCCGTCTTTCCATCTGAAATAGGAGGTCCATTTGATTAATTACAGGAACTTGGGTGACACCCCCAGGCCTCTTCCCCAGGAAGGCAGCAGACTGTAGGTTGAGGCGCGTTGCAGCAAACGACCCACAGCTGCCAACACAGTCATTCAGCCAGCGTTTACTGAACACCTACGAAGTGTCAGGCGTGTGCTGGGAGCATAAGACACCGTGGTGAGCAAGACAGCTGCGACACGTCCTCCTGCTTGGTGGATTCTGTGGGGGGACAGTGAAAACAGAAGGACCAGCCAAAGGCTGGAAGCACCCCGAGTATCTGCCAACTGATGGCAAAGTGGGACCTGTCCATACAGTGGGACATTTCTCAGCCTCCGAGAGGAAGGACATTCTGACACGCGCTGCCGTATGCATGAACCCTGGAGAAGTGATGCCGGCTGAAACACGGCAGCCGTGAGAGGGCAGATACCATGTGACTCCCCTTCTAGGATGTACATAGAGTAGTCATATTCCCAGGGACAGACAGTGGGCTGGGGGCGGGGGGCAGGGGAACGGAGAGCTTTTGCTTAGTGGTTATAGAGTTTCAGTTTTGCAAGATGAGGAGTTCTGGAGATTGGTTGCGCTTAGGGCGATACATTTTATGTTATGAATATTTTAACACAATGAAAAAATGTTTTGATTTTTTTAAAAAAGGGACCATGCGTACCTGTGGTCCAGTGCTGCAAAGGAGAAGCCAGGAAGAAGGCTGTGAGATGCGGCTCACCTGCACGGACGAGGCGCTCGGCCCTGCAGTGTGCGGGAATGCAGCCATGTGGGGCTTCTTAGTCTCTTCCCTGATGCCTCACAGCAGAGAAGGCTCGGCTACATTGCTGAGTCACCCTGAGCATCAGCCTGTCCACTCCCATTAAATAGGGCCTCGGCTGGCTGGGCGTGAGGTGGGGGAGATCTCTTAACCCTAAAGGCGTGACCCAGGGATGGCAAGGAGCTCCATTGTTCTGCACACCTTGTGCTGGTGGCCTCATGCCCTGACAGATGCCTCTCCCCAAGCCCATGATGGTTCCATGGGATCCACCCTGATCAGTATCCACAGAGTAGACCCTGGATTCCACCAGGGAGCTAAGAAGACCAGGTCCCCACCCCGAAAACACTTAATGTAGCATCCTGGGAGCATGCTTTTCCTCCTGGAGGGCGGCCTGACTCTAGATGTCATCATCAGAACATACACAGTTCTTGACCTGCAATTTTACCCTGTGGAATATAGGCTGAGTATCTTTCATCGGAAAACCCAGAAGCTGAAATGCTCCAAAATCCGAAACTTTTTAAGTGTGTGATGCTTCAAGAAATGGTCATTGGAACATATCAGATTTTGGATTTTCAGATTTAGGATGCCAAACTTGCATTAAGTATAATGCAAATATGATAAAATTTGAAAAAGCTCAAAATCTGAAACACTTCTCTCCCCAGCATTTTGGAAAAGAGCACTCAACCCGTGTTTCTTAAGACAGTGACTGAAACTGGTCAGATGTGGAGGGTACAGGGTGGCGGCTGCAGCGCTGCTTGTGAGGACAGAGGTTGGAGACAGTTCAGACGTCCGTAATAAATGCAAACTGTGGAGCAATTAAACAGTGATGATGGAGACAGTTATGAATACGGAGTGACCGCTGTGACACGTGGTTGGGTGTGTGTCAGAGGAACAGGCTGCATCTACGTTAGCCAAGTTTTGAAAAAAAAAACAGAAAACAAATAGTGCGTGTGCCTGGGGAAGGGTGAAAGCAAGTCCACGCCACCATGCTCAGCAGGGCTGGCTCTGTGCGGTAACGTTTAGGTGACCCAGTTTCATTTTACTCTTTTGTTATGGTGCTAATTTTGTATGCTAGGTAGGTATTTTTCAGGAAAAAAACAGGGGGGAGGCCAGGCGTGGTGGCTCATGTTTGTAATCCCAGCATTTTGAGAGGCTGAAGTGGGCAGACTGCTTGTGCCCAGGAATTTGAGACCAGCCTGAGCAACAGGGTGAAACCCCATCTCTACAAAAATTAGAAAAATACAAAAATACAGTGCACACCATCTATAGACCCAGCTACTCAGGAGGCTGAGGTGGGAGGATCACGTGAGCCTGGGGAGGTGAAGGCTGCAGTTAGCCAATTGCGCCACTGCACTCCAGCCTGGGTGACAGAGCAAGACCCTGTCTCAAAAAAAAAAAAAAGCAAAAAGAGAAAGCTTCCGTGGCGGGTTGGGGAGACAGTGTGGTGTGCGTTTCGAAGCCTGCGCAGGCCCCGCCGTTCGCAGATGACTCTTCAGGGCTTGGCCCCAGGCCCAGTCCACGGCAGAGGACAGGGAGGTGGTGTGCTCAGAGCCTTTGCTCGTCAGTGGGAGGCGCAGCCAGCCTCACCCCATGGCCCCCGTGGCCTTGCCGTGGCCTCTTGGACTTGGGCACCTGCTCTAATGAGCCTCGCAGCAGCTCTCTAGAGAGAGGGTGGCCGTGGTGGCTGCTGTTTGTTTGCTTCTTCCTCCTGCCTGTAGGGTGCTGAGAGCACACCCTGACATCTGACCCACTCAGGATTTATTCACCACTCAACCGCTTTATTAGTGAGCAGCCACCTCACAACTGTAAACTGCTGGGTGGGACTCCGGCCTTCCCAGTGGAGTAGAGGCCAACAGAATATGTGCTGGCTTTGGGCAAATTGCTGAACTTGTTGGAGCCTCAGTTTCCCCACCTGAAAAGCAGAGATAATCACCAAGCTTCCTCAAACATCTCTGGGGATGGGGGAGGAGACTGGTTACTTTTGCGCTGCGGATTTTTAGACTACGTGCCTGCATTACCCATTCACGTAAATACATGTGGTAGGAAGGCTCCGAGGGGATCAGAAAGGGTTTTCCAAAATGGTGCCATGACGCCTCCATCCCACCAGACAGGTTCCAGGCCCTCCACTCAGGGTGGCTGGCAGGGGCAGGGAGGGATCCACGTCGGGACCCTGTCTGGACTTGGCGGTCCTGCTCCGGGGGCTCTGCAGTTTGAGGAGGTGCCTCGAGCCTACTTGGAGAGGCAGATACACATCAGTCCACGAGTGGACAGTAAGTGCTAGCTGGATAAGTGCTGAGTCTACACAGACCCATCCTAAGGTCGAGTTTCTCTAGGAGAGCCAGCCGGGCAGATTTCGAATCGAGAGCACCATGTGTTCTTTTGCCTGTCGGATAACCCTGTGCACTTTAGCATAGTAAAGGCTCTGACAAGGCCTGTAGTGATGGAGCTTGGTTTAACCTGATGCTTTTCAAGTGTATATGATTAGAAACCTTTTTTTTTTTGACCTGGCTCTTGTTAATATCCCACAGTATTTATGTGGTGCAGGGGAAGTTTGGGGAGTGGGAAGCAATGTCTCAGAATCGGCAGATTCCGGTTTTCTGATTTTAAATTCTTCAAGTAGGGAATTGGTCCACTGGTGGTAAAGTTGTTTGTGTTCCAGGTGGGAGGAAGAGGGTGGCAGGAGTACCCGTGGGCCTCTCCTCTGTGGAGAGGTTGCTCTGTGCCTGGCGCTGGGCCCTGGGGCTTCAGCTTCATTCAGGTCCGCCCTGTGAGATGAGCGCAGATCCTGTGTTTGCCCACCCACAAAGAAACTGAGGGCCAGGGAGCTCCATGTATCCAAGTCACACAGGTGCTGGGTGCCAGACCCAGGGTTCAAATTCAGGACATCTGCTCAGAACCTTGGCCTGCACTGCTCTGAAAAGGGTGAAGTCAGTTGAGGTTTCTTGCAAAATGTTCCTTTACAAAATCCCACCACTCCCGACTAAATGCCCTGAATTTATTTCCTTCATCAGAAAAGAGATTATACAGCATGTGGTGTTTTCTGAAGGAGGCATTAAAAATTTAGGGACCTTAACTCAGCTGCTGCTCTGAATTCTAATTGGCAGCTCTCCTGCGAAGTGGGTCCTTTCTGTTCCTGCTGGAGAGACTGTCTCATAAGAAGCTCTCAGAGAAGAGCACGCACCTGCTGTGATGCGGCCCAGCCCAGCTCTCCCTCCAGCCTCTGTGGCTCTGCCCTGGAGCCTCGAGGGGGAGGAGCAGGGGCAGGAAGGAGGCAGGCAGATGGCATCTTGTGAACACCTTCTGGGTGCCATTTGCTCTGATGAGCACTTTTCAACTTTCTTAGCAGCTGTCACATTTAATCAATGTAGTCAATGAAGAAACTCAGTCTCAGAGAGGTTAAGTAACTCACTGAAAGCCACACAGCCAGTATGTGGCAGCTGCCATTGATTCAACCTTGCTTCCAGGGACAATAGGAGTAGGGAGCCTGGGTGTCCAAGCTGGGGGTGACAGAGAACAGAAGGGCCTGTCAGAGCCCAAGGGGCTGTGCATCCCAGACCCAGAGCGCCTCCCACCCTGTGAATTCAGGGTCAGCATCCCCAGCTTCCTGGGGCCCTGCCAGCCTTCAGGGGGTGTCTGTCTTGCCAGCTTTAGGGTGACTCCTCTCTTCCCCAGGTCAGCGATAAAGGGATGCTTTGCATCTGCATGGGCCCTGGCAGGCACCCTCGGACCCACCTGGCTCTCAGAGGCCCTGTGGGACTACATGGAGTCAGGGGGAGCTCCTGGGAGGCTCAGGGCCTGAGGAAGACAGAGCCCAGGCAGGAAATAGGTGGAAAGCCGGTGACTGTGCCCTGCGGGCAGCCAGAACAAGTCTGGAGCTTTGTGGCCACTTCTGAGCCCCTCTCCTGAGGGGTAGTGACAAATACTGGCGAGAGGGGGTGGCTCGATGAGAGGGAGCTTGGAACAGCTGAGGGACCAGGGGTGTTGTCCTTGAGAAGCTGGGGGTCTGGGCATGGCACTGAGGAGAGCTGAGGCAGGAGGACTGCTTGAGCCCAGAAGGTCGAGGCTGCAGTGGGTGATGATTGCACCACTGCACTCCAGCCTGGGCAACAGAGCAAGGCCTCAACTCTAAAACAAGGGAGAGAAAGAGTTTGGAAAGTTCATGGAACTTAGCTCCAAGTTGTCCTGAGTCCTGGGAAGGTAAGTGACTGCCCAGCCCATCAGCCAGTGAGGGCAGAGCCAGAGTTCCCACCCCCACACTGCTACTGGCTCTCCGCGTGCCTCCCGTCCTCTGGGCAAGGAGCAGGAGGGGAGGCCCCTCTGCATCCTGTGCTCCAGGCAGCTCTCTCCTCCATCCAGGTCTGGAAGAGGTCGGGGGCCTGGTTCTACAAAGGGCTCCCCAAGTATATCTTGCCCTTGAAGACCCCTGGCCGAGCTGATGATCCCCACCTCCGGCCTTTGCCTGTGGAGCTGGCCGAGCGAGAGACCAGAAGCTCCGAGAGCAGCCGCGTCTACACCTGGGCCCGAGGAAGAGGTAAGTCCCCTCTGCCGCTCTCCCAGGTAGCCTCTGAAGTCGGGGTTGTCAGCCATCCTGGCAGTTTGCAGGCATGAGGCCAGTCCCCCCATACCCTCCATCCTCGAGGCTCATTCTGGTAATGCGCCCCTCCCTGTGCCCTCAGCTCCATGCCTGCTCTTGAGCAGGGGGGGACTTCCAGTAAGGGATGGTTGACTCTGTGCAGGAGAGTGGCGGGAGGGTCCCTGGGGGTAGTTTCACATGCAAGTACTGATTGGGGGGCGAGGAGGCCGTGAGCAGCACTGCGTCTTCACAGAAACATGGTGTGTATTAAATCTGCATCTTTCCTGGGCTGGCCCGCACTGTCTCTTCCTGGCACTGTGTCTTGGTCAGGGGGGACTCCTGGCTTCCCTGGTCCTGATGAGTAAGGGGGCTTTGGGCCCAGTGCCTGGGTGTTCTGGTGGCCACACTAAGGTGTGTGTGTCCCAGGCGGCCGCCCCACTGGGAAATGGTGGCAGAACCTGGTTGTGGACCGCTCTCCGCAGCTTTCATGAGGCTTTGATGTTCGTGGTTTTATTTCAAAGTTCCTGGTCTCACAGCAGGCTCAGAAGGTGGACAGGGCAGTTATTTAATGACTGCATTTGACAGATGGGTGAACCCGCAGCTCAGAGGACAGGAGGGGCTCCCTCGGCAGGAGCGTGGCCGAGCTGGGATCCAGGGGCAGGCTGTTACCCGAGTACTTCATCCTCTGCACCTGGCTTCTTCATAGCATCCTCTCCTCGCTGGCCCTGCTGTGTGCTGTGTACACGTCTGTGCCTGTGGTTCACCCCCTGACAGTGCTGCCACGGACAGACGTGGAATGCGATGCAGTGGAGAGCAGGCAGGCAGAGAGTCCCTGAGGGACGAGGGCGTGCAGGCCTGGCTGGGACACTGGCCTGAGGAGCACCACGGCTACCCAGCCTGGAAGGGATGGCCACAGATGGGCTGGAGAAGTGGCAGTCCTTTGCCCGGTCCCTCTGCCACCCTCGGAGCTCAGGCTTTCTCCTGCTGACCCTATAGAGATTCGTCCATGTTCCTCGGAATGTGGGAGCAGAAGCTCGTGGACACTTGTGGGTTTGAAATGCTGCTTGGAGCCGGCTGAGCAGGAGAAGCGGAAGGCCCGTGCAGGCAGCTGTGGCCTAAGCCCCACTTCAACAGCTGATACTGTCTGGTATTCTCCAAGTCAGAGTACACACACACACACACACACACACACACACACACAGCCTCATGCACTCACATGTGCACGCATACATACACACTTGCTCACATGCACACACACATGCATTCACACTCACATGTACACATTCACACTTGCATGTACATGTGCACACAATAGCTCACATGCTCATCTTCACACACTCACACTCGTGCACACACACTTGCCCCCCCACACACACACACACTCCCATGCACATGCACACACCCTGGGGAAGAACGGAGCTGCCGTCACCTCCTCAGCCATGCAGACTTAACCATTTAATTACTTAAAAGATGGCCTTTTAATTACCTGGGTGAGGAGGGCAGTGGCCCCACACTCTTGCAGCGGACATTGTTTATTAACTGCATGGAGCCCAGCCCAGACAATGCGGAGGCTGCCTTGTGTGAACTTGTTCTCCCTCCAAGGTTCTGACTGCAAACCACCCCACCAGGTGCCTCTGTGCCAGGCAGCATGCCAGGCACATCACAGCCCCATGGTCATCCAGGTGACCCAGCTTGTGTGATGTGTATCAGCCCACGGGCAGCAGGGCTGTCAGGGCTGGTGGCCAGGCTGCTAATGGTGACTCAGGAGGCATCTGCAGCCACTCTGAGAGGGGATGCGCCAGGGTGTGTGGGTGCAGCAGGTGTGGGCCAGACTAAACTTGGGGAATCCCACTATCATGAGCGGAAGGGGTGTGGCCTGGGAGGCGGAGGGAAGCAGAGAGGTTCTGTCCCCAAGAAGTCAAAGTGCCAAGTTTGCAGGGTGACTGTGGAGGACCACACATAGGTTAGGGTTCCTGGCCTGCTTCTGGCCTGTTCCTGGGTGGCTGTGTTGTGCTCTCTGATCGGTGTGTGCCAAAGCCAAGGTGTGGGCTTTCTGACTGTGTATGGCCCCTTGGCCATCCCAGACCTGATTATGTACTCCTGGGGGTACATGGGGTGGCTGCCAGGTTCCTGTGGGAGGCCAGACGACCCTGGCCAGCTGGAACTGTCCTTACAGCAGAGGTCCTGAGCCTGGGGGCAGGGGCAGAGGCTTTCCCAGGGACCAGAGGTCCTGAGCCTGGGGTGGAGACAGACGCCTTGCAGAGAACCAGAGGTCCTGAGCCTGCGGGTGGGGGCAGAGGCCTTGCAGAGAACCAGAGGTCCTGAACCTGGGGGTGGGGGCAGAGGCCTTGCAGGGGACCAGAGGTCCTGAGCCTGGGGGTGGGGGCAGAGGCCTTTCATGGCACCAGAGGTCCTAAGCCTGGGAGGCGGGGGCAGAGGCCTTCCCAGGGACCAGCCCCTGCCAGCCCTTCTGTGGCTTTGTAGGAACCCACAGGGCCTCATGACAAAGTCCATGGCCGCCTTTAGGGAGGGCTCGGCCTTGCCTGCCTCTAGGAAGCCCTCTAAGCTGCCTCAGTGCCCGTTACTGCTCAGGCCGGTCTCACAGCTGTCAGGCTTCTGCGGAAGACGACCCTTAGTGGGCAGTCCTGGGAGGCGGGCACAGGGATGTCCCTGGGCCTGTCCCATCCACTGCTGACCAGGGACCCAGAGGATGTTTTTCTAGCTCTGAGACTGGCATCCCCGCCCCCACCCCCAGCCCCACCATCCGGGGCACCCCGGTCCCAGGCAGCTAGCTGAGCTCAGGGCTGTAGCTGTGCTCCACGTCAGAGCCTGTCTGACAGGCACAGCCCTCAGCACCAGACTCAGCCCGAGCTATGCACAAGTGGAAACAGAGTGACCAGCACTGAGGCGTGGTCCCCCTGGCACACAGGAAGCTCCAGACGGGCAGGGCCACGTCTGTTCTGAACAGGCTGATTCCTCAGCACGTGGCAGAGGACAGGCACGGGATAGACGCTTATTCATTATTACGTGAATGAATGAACCGTCCACCCACTCCTTAATACCTGAAAGGCCTATGGAGAGGTTTTCATTAAGACTGGCAGGCTCCTCTGGACTGGGGATCTGCCGGACAGCCCCAGGAGATACTCAGAGGCTGTGAAAGCCACCTGCTCTCACCAGATGCTCTTCCTCCTGGGCCCCTGCCTCCGACATCCCCCTCCCGCCCCAGTCTCTCTCACTGGCTTGGAGCCAAACACAGCACAAGCTCACTCATTCCCGCAGCCTCTCTCTAAGCCTCTTTGCCACCTCCATTCCTTTCTCTCTCTCTCTTGCTTTCTCTCTCCACCTCCCTCCCTCCTTCCTGCAGGCACATCCCTTAGGCTCATGCACCTGCAGCTCCCAGCTTCTTCTCCCCTGTCCCAGCCCACCCCATTTTCTTTCTCATGCCCCATTGGAAGAGGAAGGGTAATCAATAGATACTACAAGTCATGAACTTTTCAATCCACAGAACAATCAAGTGAAAGGGGTTGATGTTTCTGAGTAGGTTCCTTCCTCCTTTAATTTGTTTTTATTAATATTTTCTTTCTTTTTTTCTTTCTTTTTTAAAGACAGTCTTGCTCTGCCACCCAGGCTGGAGTACAGTGGTGTGATCTTAGCTCACTGCAACCTCCGCCTGTTGGGTTCAAGCAATTCTTGTGTCTTAGCCTCCTGAGCAGCTGGGATTACAGAGGTGCACCATCACGCCTGGCTAAGTTTTGTAATATTAGTAGAGACGGGGTTTTACCATGTTGGCCAGGCTGGTCTCAAACCCCTTGGCCTCAAACAATTCACCTGCCTTGGCCTCCCAAAGTGCTTGAATTACAGGCATGAGCCACCATCCTTGGCCAACAAGATGATTTTAACACATTCATAAGGACACAAACGTTCACAGGAGCATTATAGCCAAAAAGCGGCATCATATATCTGTCCACTGATGAATGGATAAAAAAATAAGGCATAATCACACAATGGAGCATTATGCAGCCATGAAAAGGGATGAAGTACTGAGAATGGATGAGCCTTGGAAACATTGTGCCAAGTGAAAGAAGCCAGAGACAAAGGCCACATGCCACACGATCTTATTCATACGAGACAGCGAGAACACACAGAGGCAGAAAACGGCTTGGTGGTCGCCAGGGGCTGGGGAGGGTGAGGGATGTGGGGCTGATGGCTGATGGGCACAGGGTTTCCCCTAGAGCTGATGAAAATGCTCTGAAATCAGACTGTGGTGGTTGCACACATTTATGGCTATACTAAAAACCACTGAATTGTGTACTTTCTAAGGGTAAATTTTATGGTGTACAAATTATATTTCAGTTTTTAAAATTCTGAAGGTAGAGAATAGCTTAGTAACAACAACAACAACAAACACTTTTTAAGAATAGCAAGGGTAGGCTGGGTACAGCAGCTCACACCTGTAATCCCAGCACTTTCGGAGGCCAAGGCATGAGGCTTGAGCCAAGAGTTCAAGACTAGCCTGGGCAACATAGCGAGACACTGTCTCTACAAATAAATTTATAAAACTTAGCCAGGTATGGGGACACATACCTGCAGTCCCAGCTACTCAGGAGGCTGAGGCGGGAGGATCACTTGAGCCCAAAAGCTTGAAGCAACAGTGAGCCGTGACCGCACCACGGCACTCCAGCCTGAGTGATGGAGTGAAACCCCTATCTCTCAAAAAACAAAACAAAGCAGAATAGCAAGGGTAGTGGAAATAACTGTCCAACCAATATTTTTTTTAACAGAATTTTGCTCTTGTCACCCAGGCTGGAGTGCAATGGCACAATCTCGGCCCACTGCAACCTCTGCCTCCCGTGTTCAAGCGATTCTCCTGCCTCAGCCTCCGGAGTAGCTGGGATTACAGGGATGCACCACCACATCTGGCTAATTTTTTTATTTTAATTTTTAGTAGAGACAGAGTTTCTTCATGTTGGTCAGGCTGGTCTCAAATTCCTGACCTCAAGTCATCTGCCCCCCTTGGCTTCCCAAAGTGCTGGGATTACAGGTGTGAGCCACTGCGCCCCAGCCCTATCCAACCAAATTTTAAACCCTACTATAAAATTACTGTAATCAGTAAGAACAATATAGTATTGGCATCAGGATAAATAGAATATTTGTTTATAGAATGAATAAACAGACAAGTGGAATAGACAGGAACAGAGAAAGAACAGCCCTAAGAATGTATGGAAGCCAAATGTAAGTAGCTTTTCAACTCTGTGAGAAATAACAGATCTATCTCATAACTGGAGCTGGTGTAATTAGATTTCTTTCTCCTTCTGTGTGTATCCAGGAACACATTGCAGAGAGACAAGATGTAAACGTTAAAAATAACACAATGCCAGTATCAGGGAAGAGATGAGCCATGTCCATGCCTGTCTCCAAAGGACAGCCAGTGACGGCACTGCCCCTCAGGACAGGTGCTCTGGCCACCGAGGTTTCTACTCTCCCCCTCCCTGGGCGCTGGGTGTCGATGTTGGCCAAGGATCTGCCTGCAGACCCCTCAGTGAGCCCAGCCACCCATTCCTTCTTTCCTCAGGAGCCGGTGGGGAATGGCAGGTGCCTGGCCCCAGGTCTGACCTGGCTGCCTCTAAGCGACCTCTCTCCCCTCCACCTGATCCCTGCAGGCAGTGTGCAGTGTGTGCTCTGCCCTACTCTTCCTGGCATATCATCGCTCCAGGTTTACGACAGCAGTGAAGGCAGTTTTTTCATGCAGTCTGGTCTCTTAGCTCCCCTGTGGTACCTGAGGTATAAATGGAGGCACCAGTGCTGTGGGGTCTGGGGTTGGAACCCGTTTAGAGCTGGGCTCACCCCCTCTGAGGCTTCCTTCCTTCGAGCTGGATCCCACCCTACACAGAGATTTGCTGGGTGGGAGTTGGGAGTAACCATATCAACCTGGCATGTCTGAGTAGTAAAATAATCCGTCTTTCTCTCGTAAAATATGAAGCGTAGAGGAAGGAACGACAGCGATGTCAGGACAGATGTCTTTGCAATTCTTGCTCTTTCCCTCATGTTCACATGGCGGGTGCTGCAGTTCCAGCTGCCACTATAAAGAGGGGAAGGCAAAAGGGTGGCTGGAAGAGCAATCCTGGCTGGAGTCGTTACGTGTGGAAGCGATTCTCAGATGGGACGCTGTTCTTCTCCATCTCCAATGCCGAGGGCAGTTAATGGGACGTGCCTTCATATTCTCTTCAGCCTCCAGAGCTGTGACCCGGAGGCACCACTGCCTAGGTCTGCCCTGTAGTTTTTTTCTTTCTTTTTTTTTTTTTAAAAGACAGGGTTTCACTCTGTCATTCAGGCTGGCGTCCAGTGGCTCAGACTCAGCTAACTGCACGCTCGACTTCCCAGGCTCAAGCAGTCCTCCCACCTCCGCCTCCCAAGTAGCTGGGCATGTACTACCACGCCTGCTAATGAGATGGGGTTCTTCCCCGTTGCCCATGCTGATCTTGAATTCTTGGGCTCAAGTGATCTGCCCGGCTCAGCCTCTCAAATTTCTGGTATCGCAGGCGTGAGCCCCCACCTGCCTGCTCTGTCGTTTCTGGCCGCCTTTCTCAGCTGTGGCTGAGCCTGGCAGCAGGGGCCTGACGCCAGCGTCCAGCGCTCAGAGGCCTTTCTGGACACGTGTCTTCTCAGGTGGGAGCCAGGACCTCTGGGTTCATGAAGTTTCACCCCGTGGACCTCTCTCTGCCTGGGATCCTGGGTGTCATGAAAGCTGTGTCACTGGGCTGTGGCCTGAGCAGATTTGGGGAGGCCTTTTCATGTTGCCCAGCACCATCAAAAGCCCCACTCACGGGGTGTAAAAACCCATTCCGTGCCCTTAGAGAGGAACCAAAAAGCTCCCAGCGGGGATACAGGCAGCTCCGGCTGCGAGGCAAATTCCTTTTCCCTTCTCTGCGGAGGCCTGGGTCACAGCCTGACCTGGGTCACAGCCTGACTCTGCAGGGATCCTGCCACCTCCCATCCTCTGCCCTTCACCGGAGGGGACAGGCCTCCCACATGGCTTTGAACAGTGTGACACACTGGTTCCCTTGTTCTAGAAAAGTATTCCAAGGTTTCGGATTTGTTCCAGTAGGGGATTTTTAAGAAAAATGGGAGTTTCATTATCACTTTACTGTTTCACTCGATGTTAGACAGTTTTATTTTTGTTTTTTGTTTTTTTGAGACAGAGTCTTGCTCTGTTGCCCAGGCTGGAGTGCAGTGGCGTGATCTCAGCTCACTGCAACCTCTGTCTCCAGGGTTCAAGCAATTCTCCTGCCCCAGCCTCCCAAGTAGCTGGGATTACAGGCATGTGCCACCATGTCTGGCTAATTTTTTGTATTTTTACTAGAGATGGGGTTTTACCCTCTTGGCCAGGCTGGTTTTGAACTCCTGACCTCGAAATCTGCCTGCCTGGGCCTCCCAAAGTGCGGGGATTACAGGCGTGAGCCACCGCAGCCGGCCCTGTTAGACAGTTTTTTAAAAACCCTAAACCGTGGTCCTGTCTGTGGTTGGGTGAAAGCAAGCTTGGGGGTTCTATGTGGCTTGAGCAGTCTGGTTCAGCTCAGGCCCCAAACGTTTACTGGGGCTGCCCTTCCCCAGTGAGGCCCCAGTTGACCTGCTGCTGCTGCCCCATGCCCCCTACCCATCATCTTTCTGGAAAGGCTGAGTCCCTCCGAGCTGTCCTGGCCCCAGCCCCAGCGGTCTGTGGCTTACGGCCAGCTGATGCTCAGAGCAGCCTCTGGGGCCACTGCAGGTGGTGGAGTCCTTCACGCTGGGTCAGTTCAGGAGGTCTGCCTAGGGTCCTGTCGGTGGCTGGGTTGTGCTGTAGAGGACCTGGGACCCAGCTTCCACACCCCAGTGCACACCCGCCCATGGCAGAAGCCATGCAGGGTCGGGCTCTCACTCAGCTCCCCGTGCTCGCTGGCTTTGGTTGTGAGGATCAGGGACCTCCGAGGTAGGGGTTACTGCCAAGCTGCTGAGGAAGGTTCTCCCAGAAGCAGGGCGGGAGACAAAGACTGGCGAGGCTGCCAGAAGATGCACGGGGTGGCTGAGCTGCTTCTGCTTGTGCTGGCTCTGTGCTCCCGATGTCTGCTCTGCAGCTCGCCTTCCTTCCAAGCCACCCACCTACCCCACCTCCACCTCGCTCTCGGGACCCCATGTCCATACTTGGGAGGAAAAGTCATTGGCCCAGTTATTTCTGTTCAGTGTCTGATAATCAAGCATAATGGATGGCACGGCTAGTTAGGGCCGCTTTTTCCCAAGCAGAGCTGAGGCGGGGCAGGGGGACGTGTGGGTTTCTTGATCCATAGCTGTCCATCTGCAGAACTGACTGCTTTGCATCTGACAGAGGAGTGAGCTCCCTGTCAGCGGGAGCATTCAAGCCCAGAGGCAGGACACTAGCGAGGGAAACCTGTGGGTCAGACACTGTGGGCTGGTGCCATGTGTCCAGGGTGAGGCCCCAGGTTGGGAGTGGGGCTGGTGCCTGGCAGGGCCTTTTGGGTCCGAGATCAGGGAGGCCGCATGGCCTACGAGAGCTTTGAACCCAGGAGGTCTCGTGAGTGTGGACCCGCCGCCGGCTGAGCTAAGAAGCTGTCCCGTGCAGCCATTTCTCCATCAGACACATAGGCCGTTTCCCGACTTCTGCGCGCGGCGTGCTATTTATACCACTCAATCCGTTCAGTCTAATGAGGCGCAGTTGTGGATTGTAAAATGTTTTATTTTCAGATAGGATTGCTCACTGCCCGAGCCTGCTGCTGCTGTTTCACTTCCTCCTTTCTCTGCCCCTGAGAGATTTGCATTTTGGAAGCTCAGCTACCCTCTCCTCACCCCCAGCCACTCTCCACCCCAGTATTTTCCTGGCAGACTCTGGATTTGCCAATTCTGTCACATAGGCCAGCCACGGTACCTGAATTCCCCACAGCCTTCAGCCAGGAGTGTGTGTTGTACCAGGTGGGGCCGGGGGCTGGAGCTGCCCAAGGAAGCAGAGTGGAGTAGGGAGGCCTCCGTGGGGGGGCGGGGTAGAGTGGAGTAGGGAGGCCTCCATGTGGGGTGGGAGGGAGGCCTCCATGTTGGGGGGAGGCAGAGTTGAGTAGGGAGGCCTCCATGTGGGGGGG
>NW_016107756.1:921748-939617 GCF_001604975.1 Cebus imitator | reverse complement strand
CCGTGTGGGGGGGGAAGGTAGAGTGGAGTAGGGAGGCCTCCATGTTGGGGGGGAGGTAGAGTGGACACACACACACACACACACACACACACACACACACGCGTGCGCGCGGACATGTGCTGCCCAGTGAAATCCCATCAGACCCACCCAGCAGCCCCACCGTGCTGTGATAAGTGCTCACAGTGTTGTGAACTAGCCAAGTCCCAGCCCCAGGACGGCCTCTTATGCCTAATTATCACCTCCCTGTCTCCACTCATTTCCTCCCTGCGTGGGCTCTAGAGTCCTGGGGAGCTGGAAATACCTGGGATTTTTGAAATATAAAGCTAATAGAAGCCACCAAACACACACACACTCAGACACACGCATGCACACACGGACACACGCACGCACAGACGTGCACACGCACACATGCAAACCCACATATGCATGCACATACACGCACACAGATGCGCCCACATGCACACAAACATAAGCACGCACACACAGACATACACGGACACAGACACATGCACATACATGCACAGACACGTGCACACATGCGCAGACAAGCATGCACATGCAGACGTGCATGCACATGCACACGCACAGACGTACATGCGCACACACACAGATGCGCGCACACATGCACACAGACATGCACAGGCGCACACAGACGCACACATGCACACAGACACGCACACACATGCACACAGATGCATGCACGCATGCACTCACACACATGCTCACTCACTCTCAGGCACACAAGCCAGAAAGGACTGTTTAGAGACAAGGGAGGGACTGTTGTCTGAGCCACCTGAGAACAGCCCTGTATGCCCCGTGTGGCGCCTTGAAAGCCGTTCACTCAGATCTCCCAAGTGTAAGGCTGCTGTTTGGGTCAAGAAAATAAACTATCAAACAATGTCATAGACGGTTGTGTCTGTGACTCTGGTCTAGCCAGACATTTGGGGAATGAGTGTCATCCATCCCACCTGAGGCAGGGCGAGGGTAGAGGGTGGCCCGGCGCTGCCCGAGGCCGAGGCAGGTCCCGCTGGGAGAAACACTGGCAGTTGGCCAGGCATCAGTCTTCCCATGCAGCTGCCGTTCTGCCAGGTTCCTGAGGCCTGGGTACTATCTGCCTGTCTGTCAGTGCAGGTAAGAGGTCCAGGCTTTAGGTAAGAGGTCCAGGCTTCAGGTAAGGACAGGCTTCAGGTAAGAGGGACAGGCTTCAGGCCTTGGTGCCGAGTAGTTGGATGAAAACACAAAAAGCCACAGCAGTGGCTGCCACAGTGACACGGTTGCTCACTGCGGGCTGCACCAGGTGCTACGCATCTCTGTGACTTCATGTCATCCCCCAACAACCTGCGATAGGGGCACTGCTACTCCCATTTTACAGAAGAGGAAACTAAGTCACAGAGAGCCAAATAATTTGCACTGTAGTCTCAGCTTGGAAAGGAAGAGAAACACTCGCAGCAGTCGGGAAACCGCCCTTTTCCTAAATCTCAGGGAAGTATACTTGGCCATATCCCGCGTGGCAGTGTTTTCAAAGGGAAGCCCATGCACACGGATTTGTTCTGACCTTTGGAGCCCTTGGTTAAGCCAAACACAAGCTCAGTGATGGTGGGTGTGAGTGGAGGTCCCCCTACAGAACAGAAGTCCAGAGCATCAGTGAGCTACTGCTGCTTTCCTCACCTGCTGCACCCGACCCCTTCCCCCAGCAGCCCACCTGCCTGTCCTGGGCCTCCTCGCTGGCTTAGAGGTTGATTTCCAAGAGCAAAAGGACTTCATTAGCCACACCACGGAGGTCAGGAGCATGGCTGTCACCTCTAATTTGCCCGAACCCCAATGACAACCTCAGCTGATTGGTTGATTCCAGGTACAAGGTGACATCTGTGGGCCCCATCTTAGCGGAACTGGGAGAGTGGGGCCCAGACCCCAGGGGCCAGCTTCTGCCTTCCTTTCGGTGGAGGTATGCAGAGCTCCCGTGTGTGCCTGGCCCATGCCAGGCTCTGCTCAGCCAGTGAAGCACATCTGCCTCCAGCCTCTCGCCTATCTCGGGGACGAAGGGAACTGAATAAATCTGGGCCTCCCTGCCCCGCCAGGCTCCACTGGAGCCCTGGGAGACAACTGCCCTGGTTCCGCTCAGCTTGCAGCTCCCTCCCGGGGCCTCCTGACAGGGACCTGGCCTGCACACAGGAAGAAATGGGCAGGCCCCCCTGCCTTGGTTGCCCCTGGGGTGACAGGAGATCCAGGCAAAGCAGGCAGCCCACCCCACACCTAAGCTCTGACCACAGACACGGTGAGCCTGAGGAAGGACTGAGATTCCAGCCCAGGTGGGAGAAACTGAGGCACAAATGCAGAGGCCAAGAAAGCAGGGCCCTGAGGATATGTGACAGGGAGGCCTGGGGAAGGAGAGACATAGATGGAGGCCCAGAGATGCGGGTCCTGGAGAGTGAGAGGAGCTGGCAAGACAGGAAGAGGAACCCAGAGACACTGCAGAAGGCTCTGAGCACACACAGACGCAGACCCGGGGAAGGAAATGAGACAAGAAATTCACAGGCAGAGGGAGACTTTAGAAACATCAGTAAGAGGCCGGGCACCGTGGCTCATGCCTGTGATCCCAGCACTTTGGGAGGCCAAGGCAGGCAGATCACTCGAGCCCAGGGGTTCGAAGCCAGCCTGGACAACATTGCGAGACCCTGTCTCTGTATTAAAAAACTCAGCAAGAGAGGCATAAAGAGATGAAGTGAACGAACCACGAAGGCCCAGAGACACACACACAGAGACGGCTGGAGTCAGGAGCACCCAAGAGCACGTCCTGCACCCAGCAAAGTCGCGGGCACTTGCCACGTTTCGTCTCTCATGTGTCCTGACCGTACAGACCACACCCAGACCAGGCGCTTGTGCGCCTGCGCCTGGAGCCTTTCTCCTGAGCAAGCACGACTGTCCTGGCCCCAGAGGAGTCAACTGCTTGGCCTTTGCTTTTCCTGTTCTCTGTTCAGGATGCCTGGCGCGCCCCAGCCCAGCTTTCATATCTGTCTAAATTATACACATCCTTAGATTCCACCTCTTCCAGGAAGCCCTCTCTGACTGGCCCTCTCCCTGAAGAATCCCCCACTCTTCATCAGCCTATCACGTTCTCTCTGCAGGAAGCTGTTCTTATCTTCCATCCTTCCACCTTTCATTCTATCTGGAGCTCCTCAAGCAAGGGCAGGGACCACAAGATTCCAACGCTGGTGACCACGTCTCTATTGATTTGTGGATTTGTCCTCATTGCCTGGTGCCTCCTGTCTCTGGACCTGAAGGAGGGAGTAAATGAAAATTGATGGAAAATGAATAAGCAGGTGCAGGATGACCTCCTCCACTCCCCAAACCTGGATTCCCAGCCCTGTCTGTGCCCGTCCACTCTCGTGCCTGGGGCTGCCCTCGGGGGCCTTTCCTGGCAGCCTAGAAGGAAGGCTCCCCAGGTACCATGGCCTCACTAGCCCTCCGGGGTAGTCCTGGGGCTGTCAGGGGTGGTCAGGTTGCTCGCCAGCAAAGGGCTGGAAGTGTGCCCACATCTTCTGGCTCCAGGGTCCCCGAGTGAGGGAGGGGTGGTCTCTGAGCCTCTTCTGGCTACCAGTGGGCCCCTCCATAAGAGGACAGGCTCTTCGGGCCTTGGAGCCCCCTTCTCCCTATCTAGATCCCGATTCTCCAGGGCCCTGCAGGAAGTTTCAAACCAAAGAGAGAGCTTGTTTCCCTCAGCCCCGCACCCTGGCCTGCAGGTGGGTTTGGAAGAAGGGCAGGCTCTGTGTGAACGGAGCACTCTCCTCACGGCCCACCAGCCTCCTGCAGCCCTTCCCCATTCATCTGTTTTTTGCCCAGGCTAAGGCCACCAGCATCCCCCTAGAGTGTCCCTCAGGGTTCAGGCTGGGAGAGGCACCTGGCACCCCTGAGATTCCTCCATCATGGCCCAGAAAAGCTGACTGCTTGCCTAGCCCTCATCCTGGTGGAAACCTCAGCTCTGTGGGGGAGATGGAGGTGGCAGATGGGGCTTTGGGGGCTCCTTTCCCACTGTAGCCACCCCTTGCCCTGGCCGGCCCTGCTCTTTGTATGGTGCAGTTTCCGGCCCTGGGTAGGGTTTTCAGGAAAACAGTCAGCAAGCATTTCCTGAGTACCCGCTTTGCTCAAAGCCTGGCGGTCAGGCCGAGGGAAGAGACGCGTGCATTCAGGGATGGCCGTGCCCTCGGGTGGTGCCTGAATCCATTGAGGTCAAGGCAGGCATTGGTAGGAAAAGAAACGCAAACCAGACAGCATCCGGTGGGAGAGGTGGGAGGTCCTGTCTCCCGGGCTCCTTTCCCTGGGGCTGAGGAGACTTTTCAGTGGAGGTAGGATTTGAATGGGTTCCTGGAGGGGGTGGATTAGATTCTAATTTGTGAAAATACTTGTAGGCTTGTGTAGCCTTTTAAATTCCCAAAGCCGTGTGTCCTACTTGGTAGTCATTTTCATCTCCATTTTACAGATGTGAAGACTGAGGTTGAAAGAGATTAAGGTATTTGCCCAGGAGCATCTGAGGCAGGACCAGAGCTCAACTCTGGCGGCTGAGTGAGCCGGAGCTTTCCCTGCACCTCGGCCTCTGGCTGCGACAGGAAGAGGGTCCAGAGAGGGCACAGAAAAGCAGGGTGGGAAGACCAAGAGGCGGATGGCCGCCTGGAGGGGAGGATTTCTGAGGGGGCAGAGCCGTTAGGGTCAGGCAGGACCCGGGGGTGTCCTGCCTGCTCTGTGAGGTGGAAAAGCGATGTTTCTGGCAGTGGAAAGGCCTGGGTACAAATCCAGCCTCTGAATGGCTTCTGAAGGCACCCTGTACCATGGTGCCCTACAAAGCCCAGCTTGGGAATCCACACTCCCCTGAAAGAGGTGAGCCCTGCTGTGAAGTTGGCCCGGGCACCCTGGGGCCAGCCCAGTGCTGTGAAGTGTAGGTCCCTGAGTTCCAGAGGCCTCTCCAGTACAACAGCTCTTGCCTGTCAGGGACCTGCCACAGGTCAGATGCCGACCACTGTTTTCACACCCTGGGACAGGAACCCCCACCCCCCATTCCACAGGTGAGCCGCTGAGCACACAGGTTGGCAAAGGACTGGCCCACGGCCGGGCACTCACACCTGTAATCCCATCACTTTGGGAGGCCGAGGTGGGAGGGTTACTTGAGCCCAGGAGTGCGGGACCAACCTTGGCAAATAGGGAGATGATGTCTCTATCAAAAATAAAGAATAGGCTGGGCGCAGTGGCTCACGCCTGTAATCCCAGCACTTTGGGAAGCCAAGGCGGGTGAATCATGAGGTCAAGAGATCGAGACCATCCTGGTCAACATGGTGAAACCCCGTCTCTGCTAAAACTACAAAACATTAGCTGGGCATGGTGGCGTGTGCCTGTAATCCCAGCTACTCAGGAGGCTGAGGCAGGAGAATTGCCTGAACCCAGGAGGCGGAGGTTGCGGTGAGCCGAGATCGCGCCATTGCACTCCAGCCTGGGTAACAAGAGTGAAACTCCATCTCAAAAAAAAAAAGAATAGGAAACTGGCCCAGAGTCATACCACTGGGAAGTGGCAGAGGCGGGACACCACGCCAAGTAACAGAGCTGATGACTCCCCCACTCCCCTCCGCTGCCACCAAGAGGGAGCCCTGGCCTGGGGAGGCATCTCCGTGGGATTTCAGGCACGGAGCCTGCCCTGTGTGAGGAGGAGCATCCATTCCCTGTCCCAGCAGGGACAGATAGCCCTGCGTGTCTGCAG
Organism: Cebus imitator; assembly: GCF_001604975.1. NCBI lineage: Eukaryota > Metazoa > Chordata > Mammalia > Primates > Cebidae > Cebus > Cebus imitator. Next base: position 933,874 of record NW_016107756.1, on the reverse strand, counting down.
CTGTGCCCAGCTGGTGGGCTGGAGAGGGCTAATTCAGACTGTCTACGCTCCCCGAGGCCATATCACCATTCCTTTACATTAAAAAATGTTGTGTTTTTAGTATGCAAAATTTTCCACCATCTGCTTTGGCTTGGCAGAATGTTTGCTGAAAATATCTCTCTTCCTCTATAATTCCCATAATTTCTGGGGGCTTTGGGAGCCTCCAGGCAGAGCAGCCGTAGCTCACAAGTGCCTCCCAAACCCACAGGCTGTTGGCTGCCCTTGTGCAGCCAGCAGTGCTGCGTGGTCCAGAGGGAGCCTCTCCCCACCCCTGACCAGCAAGGGCACCAGGGCTACGTCCACCAATGGGCTGACCCGAGGTTGAATCCCAGGATTCAGACCCCGAGTGGGTGCCTAGCTCAGCCTCTGTGTTTTTGCAGCACAGCTTGGGGAGATGCCTGGGGTCACAGAGAGAGGTGGTGGCTGAGCAGAACCTGGAAGCAGGCCCCCCATATCCCAGACAGCAGCGCTATGAGGCCAGATGGCCAGCATGATGCCCATCCCTGGACCCGCCCAGGCCAGGCGCCACCTTGGGACAGCAGCGGCCACACACGTCTTTTGAGGCAGTCAAGAGTCTCCAGGAGGAAAGACTCTCCCCACCCCACCATATACCAAAACGCTGAGTTTCCATGGTGATAGTCAAATTGCAAATCCAGCCAAGAGTAAGCAGGGGGAAGGAAAAGCTGGCCTCTCCCCAGAGAAGTGGGCACGGCTGGCACTGGGGCTGACACTGGGGCTGGCGCTGCTGAGGACGAGCTCCAGGCAGGCAGGCAGCCCTACTGGACCACGGTGGGGAAGTCTGAGGGATGCCAGGAATCCAGCAGTGGCTCAGGCCACTGTGGAGGGAGCTCCTCCCCCACTCCTGCCTCTTGGTGGCACTGGGCGACTCCATCTGATGATATGTCTTTCTCCGAAAGACTATTGGGACAGGCTTCTCCCTGGTGTTCTCCCATCTTCCATCTGAAAATTCAGGTGTGGGCAGAGTACAGGGCCCCTCGGCAAGCCATCCCAGACTCAGCCTTTGGGGAATTAAGGAGAAAAAAATATATCAGCCCTCAGACACAGAGTGTTACGTTGAGGATGGAAGAGTAAGGGCCAAAAGATGTATGAGCCTGAAAGCTTTGCGGATGGACCTGGAAGACTGACAGTACAGCTGCTGTGCGGGGAGAAAGGCGGCAGTGGCCATCGAATGGCAAATTAGGTGAGGTTTGGGTTTTACAGTGACGTTTCCGGAGTGGGGGTAGAAGGGACGGCTGCTTCCTTCGCATCCCGAGGAAGCTGGGGACATTTGGCCTGCGGTGTTCGTGGTGGGCCAGGGACTTCTCAGCAGGGTTCTCCGGTGTAGGCCTTCTGCACTGGCAGTGAACCCAAGGCTGGTGTGGGTACCGCTGACTTCCTCTGATTTATTTCTTTCGAGTGGTGTTTATTAGAGTGGGTTAGAAATGGGATTTGGGTTTGTACCACAAAGACCTCTAAGCCCCAGCTTGAAATCGCAGACACAATGAGCAGAGAGGCTCCAGCCGGGGAGAAGCATCTGAAAGCCGTGAGCCTGTTTCACTGGCTGCCTGGTACCTGCTCTGTGTCACCTTTGCGAGCTCAGTTGGCATCGGAGGCTCTTCTGCCCTTTTTCACGGCTGTGGCCCTTTGGGGTCTGTATAAAAGGAGATGAAGAACAAGCCAGCTGACTGTAACTTGGGGAGGATTTCTACATTTTTTTTGTTGTTAACCTTTGTGTACACAGGCACACATGGGGACTAGGCCGTGAGACACCCTGACCCCAACCCCACCTCCAGGGTTGCCGTTTTGGATAAAATGCACAGCTCATAACAAATGCCGTCCTCACGATGAGGCGTGGCGCAGTTCACGGTTGTCTTGCGGTTTTCACCTGCTCCCAGCCCGACTCTGTAACCACGTGTGATAGATGACAGAACAGGGCAGGGACGATGGAGAGGGTGAGCTCGCCTCCCTGACCCAGTCCTGGGACATCCCATCCCATCGCCTCCTTCCAAGTCCTTTGGCATCTGCCCCTTCGCACCAAAGGAGCCAGCTAGAGCAGCATGGAGCCCCACCCACTCCAGCCCCGGACTGTGTAGATTTTGCATATTAGCCATGGGCAAGCTGGGCCAGTTCAAGTCAGGAAGCATGACTGGATCTCCCATAAGCATCTCTGCCAGAGAGAAGCGGAGACCGACATGGAGGCAAGCTACCCCGCTGCAGGGACTCTCCTGCTGTGCATTGAAGTGGCCTGGCCTCCGGGGAGGATAAACCATAGCCCTCCACTGTGGCTGCCTCAGGGGTGACGTGGGGAATGGCCTTCTCCAGGAGTCCAGCAGGAAACCCTGCCTTCTGCCACCTCCTCCTAGCCCTTTTTCATGGGACCCATGAAGTTGGCATCTAATCAGTGAATCAAAACTACATAAATGCTTATGAAACTGACGCCCATGAGGTCCAGTCTTGGTAGATTCATGATCAAAGTAGTTCAGTCCAGGACCTGAAAAACAACTGCAAAATGAGGCAGGTTTTGCTTGCATTTGTCACATACTAGGAAGGGGCATGCAGACTACAGCCACACTCCATGACCTCTCCTCTTAATGCTGTGTCACAGAAGTCCGAGGAGCCAAAGCTGAACTCTTCCTGGAGAGCAGGGCAGAAAAAGGCAGCGCCTTTGAGCAGGTGGAGGACGGAAAGGCCAGGCCCCATCCCATGGTCATCACTCCTGCCCCAGAGCACAGGTCGGGCCCACAGAGAGGAGAGCCACACCAGCCTCGTTTGCCTGTGCTATTTGGTCCCTGCCCTCAAGGAACTTCTCGACCTGCTGGGGGAAGCAAACAGGGCATAAAGCAGTTGGTGCAGCTATAGCAGAGAGTATAGGTCATCCAGCCAGCCAGGGCACAGGGGAGACTGAGGGCTTCCTGGAGGAGGTAGTTTTCTAACTAAGCCAAGAGAAGACGGGTGGGCAGGGCATTCTGGGCAGAGGCAAGCCAGTCACAGCCAGAGGTGGCGGCAAGACCCACAAGCCGCAGGAGGCTGGAGGCTTGGGGGAGACAGCGGGTGTCGTGGGATGCAGCTGGAAAAGTAGACAAAGGCCGGGAGCCTGGTGAGGCCCTGGGGGCATGAGGAGCCTTTAAAGAGGGTGAAGCCGGGACCTATGCTCTTGCTGGATCTGGCTATGCAGAGAACACACCGTGGGATGCCTGCAGTTGGGGTCCAGGTGGGGCATCATGACAGGAGTCCAGGTGGCAGGAGCCAACAGCTCGAGTTAAATAAGGCAGTGACAGTGAGGAAGCAGCCGATTCAAGAGCCATGTCTGTGAAAATGGCAGGACGTGAGGAGAAAAGAGGCAAGACCACATGTCCCTGAGCTTCATGAAGCACCTGCTGTGTGCTGGCTGCTCTGCTGGGGTGCACAGGGTTGAGAGTCTCTGGGTCCGCCTGGCAGCAGCTCCAGCCTCTGGGGGTGCACAGGGTTGAGAGTCTCTGGGTCCACCTGGCAGCAGCTCCAGCCTCTGCTTGCTTGGTTCCAAGACCCTTGACACCCTTATTTGAAATGTGACATAGGCTGAAGGCACGAAAGCTTTCCAGTAGCCTCTGGATCTCCATGGAAGCTACCATTTCCCATCCCAGTGCCCACGGTGGATTTTCCTAACTAACCAGGTACTTCCTCCCACTAAACTTCCATGCCGTCTCTGAATTCTCCCTATACACTACTCCAGAAAGGGCTTGGTGGATCAAATGTCACCTGCTAGCCTCCCTCGGTATAGATCGATGTTGTTTCCGGTTTCATCTCCCACCAGCGGGTACTGTGGCTCAGGGCTGTCTGGAAGACTGAGGAGGACGATGCTCACTAAGAACCCAGCGCAGTGCCTGGCATAGGAGCTCAACCCATCCTAACCTTCCTCCATAACCACCAGCATTTGGCATTCCCCAAGGAAAACACTGACAGGTGCCTGACCACTCCTGCCTCATCTGCTGAGTTTCTCGCCTGCAAAGCTGGTTGCCCTTGATCCAGATCTTTCTGTGCAGTTGTACGAGGTATTGCAATGATATCACTTAAATAAATGTTATGTGAATTGACGGAAAGAGTCAGAAAAGAGACAGAATTATTTCATGAAAACCGAGACTTTGGAAAGTCTTTTTTTATTTTTTAAGATGGAGTCTCCCTCTGTTGCCCAGGCTGGAGTGCAGTGACACAATCTCGGCTCACTGCAACCTCTGCCTCCCGGGTTCAAGTGATTCTCCTGCCTCAGCCTCCTGAGTAGCTGGGATTACAGGTGCCTGCCACCATGCCCAGCCAATTTTTGTGTTTTTAGTAGAGACGGAGTTCCCCCATGTTGGCCAGGCTGTCCTTGAACTCCTGACCTCAGGTGATCCACCCACCTTGGCCTCCCAAAGTACTGGGATTACAGGCATGAGCCACCGTGCCTGGCCCTGGAAAGTCTTAATGGAAGCAACTTGCTTTATAAAAATCTGTGGAATTAGGGATGGGCAGGACAACTGTGAAAGCCAAAAGGAAGAGATGGAGAAAGGGAGATTCTGCAGTTGTCCTCCTTCGCCAGGGTCTGTGGGTCCTGCCGAAATTCAGAGAAACTGCAACTGGGGTCGCAGACAACACAGCATGGTGCGGTTTATACACAGGAGGCCACGTGGGCCAATGTTGCAGGAGCACCCAAGCCTGGCATCGAAGGATTGGCGAATGGGTATACATTTCTGTGTTTAAAATTAAAATAGAACGTTTAACAGGTGGCCGCATCCTGCATCATGACTCCCACTGTTGATTACCCAGCCAAACACGGTCCCATTTAGCCCAGAAGAGAGAGTTCCTCCCACAGTGGGTGTTCGCTGTGACAACATCCTCGCCTCCCCCTGCTGGGATTCCAGTCCCATCTGTCTGGCTCCCTTCCACATTTGCAAGACCCCACTGCGAGTTACTGGATGAACTGGGATGAGAGCCCAGGCTTGCCGCCTCCCGGTTCAGTCTTCCAGTGGAGTCAGGGCTGTGAGCATGGCCTGCTGCGAGGAGAATCCCGGCTCTTCCCCTTGGGCGTGTACCCCTGTAGTCTTGCCTGTGGAATGGGGGTAATGCTTTTTCCTACCTCAGAGTTGTTCTGAAGCTTCAGTGAACGTGTCTGTGGAACATGCCTGGGACGCTCCCTCAGGTCAAGCCTGACGCCACCCTCATCCCCACAGAGCATCGCCTTGGACCTCCTGCCTCACCGGGTGGAGGCTTCAGAGCTGCTGTGTCCACAGCGCCGTGATAATCAGCCTCCGCCATGGCGGGCGGGTTCTGGTTCCATCATGGGAACTAAAATGGGGCTGACATGTGGAGATGGCTGGCCAGCAGGTGAACGGTATGCTGGTCACGCTGAGCCTCTGAGTCCCAGCCTCCTCACGCCAGGACTTCCCTCTGTGGCCAGCAGAAACGCGTGCCCTCCCGTCCGCAGGCCATTGCATCTCCTGCCCAAAGCAAAAGGGCCAGCTAGGCTGCTACGCCACTTTGTCCCCAGCTGGGGAGGCCTGTCCTGGCCCCTGTCTGTGCCTGCGGCAGTGTCTGGTTGTGTGACTTCCTGTGCTATGGTCTGTCTTTTCCAGGGGTTTCCAGTGACAGTGACAGTGACTCAGATCTCAGCTCCTCCAGCCTAGAGGACAGACTCCCACCCACTGGGGTCAGGGACTCAAAAGGCGACAAACCCTGGAGGGAGTCAGGTAGGTGGGGAGTAACATGCTGCTTATTGGCCGGGCGTGGTGGCTCACGCCTGTCATCCCAGCACTTTAGGAGACCAAGGTGGGTAGATCATAAGGTCAGGAGATAGAGACCAGCCTGGCCAACATGGTGAAACCCCATCTCTACTGAAAATACAAAAATTACCTGGGTGTGGTGGCATATGCCTGTAATCCCAGCCACTTGGAAGGCTGAGGCAGGAGAATCTCTTGAACCCAGGAGGCGGAGGTTGCAGTGATTGCATTCCAGCCTGGTGACAGCAAGACTTTGTCCTCCTCCATCCCAAAAAATGCTGCTGCTTCCCCCCAGGTGTCCACAGAGCTCTTCTACATCTGGAAGGAGAAGCAGGCCTAGGGATGGGTGATCAGGCTCCTTGAGGCTCCTCTGTCCACACAGCGGGAGGAGGGCAGGTGGACAATGGGAGGCAGGGCCGGCACACCTGGGACTCCCACGCTCACCTGTGAGCGTTCCCCAGCTGAGAGGTTGCCTCTTGAATCCTGAGAGTGTGAAAATCAGGGACAAAGTTCCCTGCACGAGCCCAGTTCTGCCTTGAAACCACCACGGGGTCCCCAGGACCTGCCGTGACCTCTGGGCCTGCATTTTCTTCTTGTTAGCAAGTGAGATGGACTTCGAAACCAGGAAGGACTTTGGAAAAAGGGCCAGCTTTGTTCAGTCACCCCACTGGTTGGAACTGGGATCTTGGAAAGAAGTTTCAGGGAGGACAATTTTAGTTGATAGGAAGAAAGGGCTCTATTATAACTGCCCCAAATGGGAATGAAGTGCCTTGGGGGTCCTGTCTCGGGACCAAGACTGGGCTGGGAATGGAAGTGTGAGCTAAATCAGAGCCAGCAGAGGCCTGGCACACCTATCACCACTGCCCACTCCATGACCAGGGCAGACATTGCTAGGTGATCACAGAGCCCGGATGAGCCCTCAGAATCCTCCTCAGTGCAGCTTTCCAAGTGGCCAGTATCAGTAGGTAGAGATGGTGTCAGAGATGAAAACTTTTCCTGCACCAGTGACTTTAGGCTGAAGATTCTAGAGATTTAGACGAGTATAAAGGAAACTTACCTGCCAGCCTAGGTTTCCAGGGCAGGTTTTATACTCACCCCTCCTCCCACCATGAGCTCTGATCCCTCGCTCCACACCCACCCTCAGCTCTGACCACGTAGGACTGGGAGTCGGGAAAAGGTCAGCAAAGTAGCAGGCTTCACGTCTTCTCTCTTGGCCAGGCGAGGACCAAAAACCATGTTTGCATGAGGATCGTTTAGTGAGTTAAGGCAGCCATCAACATCTCTCTCATTAGGTTAACCAAAATATGTATCCCCACCCCCATCCCCAGTCTGTGATCATTGTGGATTTTCATGGTGGTGACTTGTGACTTAGTGAAGTGACCTGCAGTCCCGTTCTTGGACCCAGCAGCAGTGGCCAGAGGGTGGGGTCATGCCAGAGCCTGGTGGCCATGTGGGTGGGGTGGGGGGCAGACATCCCACAGAGACCCACCATGGTTCCCAACGAGGACCTCGACCATGATCACCCCCTCTCAGTTTGAGACCCACGGGGCCCACACATGATTTCCCACAGGTGGCAGCGATGAGGCCCCCAGGATGGGGCTCGCCCACCCACCCGGCCACCTCTCCGGGAGCCAGAGCAGCCTGGCCAGTGAGACAGGGACAGGCTCTGCTGACCCGCAGGGCACTCTGCCCCGGGCTGACCTGAAGGGCCCTGGTGAGTACCCGGCTGCTGCCTTCTCCCCTTTCCTGCCCCCTGGCCACGTCCTCTCTCACTCACTCCTCCCAAACTGGAGGGTGGTGGGTGACATGGTCAGTGCCCCATGTTTACCGAGCACTGTGCTGGGGACCAGGTGAGCCAGACCCCATCCTGGCCTGCCAGGAACAGAGAGAGGGGCCCAAATTGGTCATGGTAGTGATTCCGTAGCCACTTGGTAATTACAGCAGTGGTTACCATCCTCAGCGTTACAAAGCATTTCCCCATCTCTCTGATGGCTTTACCATGATACTACATCTCCTGCTCAAGGGCACCTACTGTGCGCCAGGCAGTCAGTCCTCACTGAGCCTCAGCAAGTGCCCAGCCTGAGCTGGGAGCCAGGTGGGACAGCCCTTGCCCTCCCCAAACCTGCCACATGGCAGAGGAAGCCACATCAACCTTTTGGAAACAGAGCCCAGCCTGGAGCTGGCCCAGGTCATTGGAGGGACATTCCAGAACCACAGGGCCTGGGACACGGAGCCCAACCTGCCTGGCGCCTCTGGGGGTAAACTTGCCTTCTTTTGGCAGAGTGGCTGGGAGGCTTATCATCCCCATCTGATGGGCGGAGAAACCAAGGCACAGAGAGAGTGAGGGGAGAATCCTGGGATCCCACTCTGCCCTGTACCTGCTGGCCCCAGCCCTGGCCGGCCCAGGACTGTCCTGTGACAGGGGAGGGGGTCCTTCTTACACTGAGGCCAGAGAAAGCTGCGCAGGTGCAGGATCGGCCTCGTCTCCTTCAAGAAAGAAGCCCTGGGTGGGCTGGGCCCTTCCCTGGCCTGAGGATTCACAGGTCCACACATGCACCAGGGTGGTGGCTGATCTCCCTTCCAGGTGGAGGGCATCCAGCAGCCACTGAGGGAATGCCTCTCCCGCCTCCCACCCCCACTCGATTTGTGGGTACACACACGCACCAGGGCGACAGCCGATCTCCCTCCCGAGGTGTGGAGGGCACCTGGCAGCCACCGTAGGAATACCTCTCCCGCCTCCCCTCCCCCACTCAATGGTTCCCCAGAAGCTGCAGAGCACCGGGAGGCATCTTTGTTGTGGAGCAGACCTGCCCCCTCCTTCTAGCCTCCTGGGGGTCCTCCACAGAGGTCAGAGGTCAGTGTGGATCAGGCAGCCTGAGTCATTGTCCCAGCCCTGCCACCCACAGCCACGGGATCTTGAACAGACCCCCCAGGTTGAACCACATGAAATTGCATTTTTTTTTTTTTTTGAGACAGGATCTCATGCTGTTGCCCAGGCTGGAGTGCAGTGGTGTGATCACAGCTCACTGCAGCCTCAACCCCCGGGGCTCAAGCAATCCTCCTGTCTCAGCCTGCAAAGTAGCTAGGACTATAGGCACATGCCACCAAGCTCGGCTATTTTTTGTGTGTTTTTCAAAGAGGTGGGGTCTCCCTGTGTTACCCAGGCTGGTCTCAAACTCCTGGGCTCAAGCAGTCCTCCCACCTTGGCCTCCCAAAGTGCTGGGATTACGGGCAAGAGCCACCGCACCCAACTGAAATTGCATTTTTTTGGTTCAAAAACAGTGAAATATCAGCAATTCGATACGGTTCACCCTTATATTTGATCTCTCTGCACCCAGTTCTGTTATTGATAAGGTGTCCCTCACAGGGTTCCAGAGAGACAAAATGCAATGTCCACACGGACTGCTTTCCCCTGGGGGTCCTCTGGGGGTAATAAAGGGGAAGCCATGTGGCCCAGTGTGGAGAGAGTGTTCCCAGGCTTAAGAAACAGCTTGGAAAGGATCGGCTCGGAGGAGAATTTTCTATTTCCGTGTCCGTCTGCTCCTTCCGGCATTTTGGGGTTGCTGTGTTGGTCACCTGGGTTGGGAGGGGGCCTGAAGCCCAGAGGGACCGGTGCCTTTGCCGCCATCACACAGCAGCGCAGAGTGGTGTGGTGCTGGTCTCGAGCCAGGGCGCTGTCAGCAGAAGCCTGCTTTCCCCACCAGCCCTCCCTCTCATTCCCAAAGGCCGCGATGTCACTGGGGAGGGAGGGACTCCACCCCTGCTCACCTCGTGGTGGCCTCTTCTTTCCTCCAAAGGTAAAAGACACACCTGGGCCATCCCCCGCTGCTGATGTGGCTCCAGCAGGCCCCTCCAGCTGCCCGGGCTGAGGCGTTGGGTGCATGGAACAGACTTCCCCGTGGAAGATTCTGGAGAAAGCTGGAGCCAGACCCTGCGAGGCTCCTCCCGGACGGGTCCCTGTGCCCTCGCCAGCCACCCTTTTGCCCACGACGCAACAAACCAGTGTTGGGAGCTGTCTGCATCCCCACCCAGTGCCTTTCTGCACCCCTTCTCTCCGGGGGGCCCTCTGCTTCCGCCACCCCTCCCACTGCTGCCCTCAACCCCAACCTTATTTATTGCCCCTGCCCCACGACCCCAACCTACCTTGTGATTATTGTAAGTTTGCTTGGGTCTTGGGTTGGGCTAGGGTGTGGGGGACTTCCCACATGCAGTGTCAGAGGGGCAGCCAGGCGGGGCTTTCTCCATTGCTATATTAATGGCAAGATCAAATGAAACCTAGGGCATGGCCTCCAAAGCTGCGTGTGGCGTGTGGCCCTTAGAGGTGAGCACTGGAGCCAGAGCAGCGCCCACCTCCCCCTCCCTTCAGTGGGGTGTGAGATTCACCCACCTCCCCCTCCCTTCAGCTGTGGGAGGCAGGAGCAGGCCCCCCTCCCGTGGGCTGGCCCAGGACTGCAGGTGAAACCTGGCATTGTTAGGTTTCTTTGGTTTTTGTGTGTTTGTTTCTGAGATGGAGTCTTGCTGTGTTGCCCAGCCTGGAGTGCAGTGGCATGATCTCGGCTCACTGCAACCTCTGCCTCCCAGGCTCAAGCAATTCTCCCACCTCAGCCTCCTGAGTAGGTGAGATTACAGGTGCCCACCACCATGCCCAGCTCATTTTTGTATTTTTAGAAGAGATAAGATTTTGCCATGTTGAGCAGGCTGGTCTCAAACTCCTGGTTTAAAGTGATCTGCCTGCCTTGGCCTCCCAAAGTGCTGGGATGACAGGCGCGAGCCACCGCGCCCGGCCCTATTAGGTTTCTTTGAATCCCCTCACAGCCTGCCTGGTTTTTGCTCAGCCTGTCTTCAGCTTGAGGAGCTGGGAATGTTTCTGGTGGACGCTGTTAACTCACTGAAGAGCAGCCTTCAGGCAACTCCCCGGCCAGGGCACGTGGCTCCCCTCAGCCATTAGTTCACTTCTCTTAGCAGGTTTGGCTTGGCATGCAAATACTTCCGAGTACGGGCAAATGCTTCTGGAAAACCCTTCCCTGAAGAGAGAACGTGTGTGGGGCGTGTGCATGACAGTGTCCACACCTGCTCTCCTCCTGCCTCCCCCACCCCACCCCTGGGTCCCCGGATCCGGAAGGGCCTCCTCCTCTCCAAGCTGGGAGCTCCTGGGCCCCCACCATTCGCTTTTTGTCCTTGCTGCTGGCAAATGGTAAAGGAGTACTCACTTTCCCTGTGACACGTTATGCTTCAGAATTAAAACAATGAAGATTTAAATTTGCATTGAGCCAGTGTGTTGATCAAAAGACCACAATTGCCTGTGTTTCTGAGATGCATCCATAGAAAATGGATGGAAAAAACTGTGATGCATTGACTTGCTGGAACACTTCCTAAGCCGCAGAGAAAGGAGGGGCTCTATCTGTGTGTGTTCATGCGGCTCACACACCTGACGCTACGTGGATAAGCAAGGCCATCTACATACAAAAGGAAGTATTTCACAACACAGATAATCAGAATGAGTTCTACAAACACACGGACGTATGCAAAAATGAATTTTAAATGGACAAGGACTGCTGGTTACATATGGTGCACTGAATATATTCATATTTTCCTCTGTCCCTCAAAACCCCACTAGAATGACGTAAAAGAATGAAAATGGCATAAACCACAAAGAGAAAAAGAAGAGGAACTTTGGAAGCTGAGCGGTATAATCCACTTAATGTCAGCCCCGAAATGTCTACAAAGAAGGAAGCCAAGCATGAACAAGCCTATTTGCTCCGCAGCCTACCCCAAATGCACAGAACGTGGAGGGCCAGGTGTCCCTAACCGGGAAGCCCAGCATGGGCCTGAAAATTGTATTGATTGAAAGAAGTCTTTAGACCTCTGGTCCCGTCTCCCGGCCTGGGGACTGCCCTTCCCTGAGCATGGTGGGAGACAGGTGTACTGCCGGCCAAGGGTGATCTGAAAAGATTCTGGACTGGGGACCCCAAGCCTTGCCAAAGGCCAGGCCAGCGCACCTAACTGAAATCAGGGTGTTAATGGGGAGGCCCTCATTCCTCATTAAAATCCCTGAAAGGGGCTGATAAAAGCCAGGCCTGGTCCCCATCCGTCCACCCCCAAGGCAGAACATTATTGAATTTACCTCTGGAAAACCGATGAAAGAGAACAGATGGGTAGGCCCTGACACTGGGGGTTCTGAAAACAGTGTGCCCAGTCCACTGTGGGACCCCCAGTCCACGAGCCCCACCCACATGTTCAGTGCTTTGCTGCCTTTCACTCACTGTATAGATTTGTATTTTTTATGTGTCAGAAATATTTCAACGTAGGGCCGGGCGCGGTGGCTCAAGCCTGTAATCCCAGCACTTTGGGAGGC
>NW_016107756.1:901533-921514 GCF_001604975.1 Cebus imitator | reverse complement strand
AAAAAAAAAAAAAAAAAAAAAGAAATATTTCAACGTAAGAAAATTAGGAGCTATACCAAACCTTCTTAAGAAATTTCAGGACACCAGGATAAAGGGAGAATATCCCAAAGCCTTCCAACGAAGAAGGAAAAAAGGTCACACACAAAGAATCTGGAATTCGAATGGCACTGAAATTCTCAAGGCAAATTTTGAAGCCGGAGCACAGTGAAGCAGGATCTTCTGAATTCTGAGGGGAAATGATTTCTAATTTAGACTTTTCTGTCAGCTAGAACTTAGTGAAGTGTGAAGGTAGAATGAAGATATGTTCAGACATGTGAGTTCCTGAAAAATATCACCCCCCTTGCCCTCTTTCTCAGGCAGCTACTCCAGGATGTGCTCCCACAAAACAAGGGAGAAAACCAGGAGAGAGGGTACAGGGGGCACAGGAAACTGGAGCCCGATACAGGAGAGAACCCTCAGGGTGATGGTGGAGCTGGGTGGCTGGGCTAGAGGCCAATGCCAGCCAGCCCAGAGGAGGACAGGAGGTTCACAAGGACAGACAAGAAGGTTATGTGTGTCCGGGAGATCACATGTGAGAGCTGTGTCATGATATTTTATAATACATAATGCTCTATAAAATTACAAAATCAAGGCGGAATCCGCATGAGATTTTAGATGCCAAGGGACTAAAAAGAGTTGTAAGGGTTACCTAGAGACGGACTCAAGGTAAGCAGGGCATTCCTGCTTTACGATACAAACTTTGTAGGAGAGTTACCCTTTTAAAATAGTAGACTCTGAAGTTTTATGGAAAAATAAGCCTCAAACTCCTGATGAACCCGCAGGGCAGGGGGATGGGGCAGTGAGAGCCCCAGGCCATGGCAGATGAGTGAGTAAACACCTGCCTGGCAGAGAAACGACAGCTTGTGGGCTGCCCCGAAGTCCCTGTGTCCACACCGACCTGGAAACAGCAGCCTGGGAGGGGCTCGGTCCTCTGTCCGTCTGTCCATCTGCAGCTCTCAACTGCAGGTGCTCTGCCCACGTCTCTCTGGGGCCGAAGCCCTCTCAGACCTGCTGCAGCACAAGGCCCCACACTCAGCCCCACCAGAACCCCGCGCCTGGGCCAGACCCAGTCCCTGCAGCCCCAGGTGGTTTCCAAATGCATCTCCTAGAGAGGCGTTCATCAAGATGACTTCACCTTGGAAGTGTCAGCTTCAGAGCTGAGGTGAGATGCAGCCCCTCACAGGAGCCTGGGGCTGCCTTGGGAGTCCAGGGTTCTTTGTGGGCTGGCCTGGGAACCCAGAAATCCTTTTTTTTCAAAACCGATTTCTTAGTCACAAGCAACCAACTTACAAATTAACTTTCAGAACCGAGCCTTCCCTGGTAGCAGGTGGAAGATGTTCTGTGCCATCCGTAAAAATCAGGACGCATGGAAGGGACCACATTTGTTCCAAATACCAGATAACCCAAGTGGTCCCTAAAAGACGCAGCAAGTGGAGAGCTCGTGAAGTTTGGGCCCTGGTTTCAAATCCCAGATGTGCTCCTTAGGACCTGGAATTACGGGTGCTTCTCTGTTGCCTGTTTTCTCACCTGTGAAATGGGGATAACACTTCCTTCCCAGGATGACTGTGGAAATTTAAAACCCAAGAGCGCTGGTAGAGCTCTACCACGGTGAGCAGCACGTCAGCAGCCACCCGCTGCTTCTCTGGTGGAATTGGGTGAGGCACCTGCCGCAGGAGCAGTCGAGATGCCGTGTGAGCATGACTAGGGCGGCGGCCCGGCACTGGGGCACAGCAACCCTTCACGTGCCTGCCTTTGGGGCTTTGGAGTAATGATGTTTATGCACACGTTCCTGGCGCAGGTGCAGTGTTCTAGGCCCAGGTTTTGGTAGTGGACAGCACAGACACGGCCCCACCCTCCTGCTGCATCTGAACCAACCAGGGGACCTGTTAGGACACAGAACCCAGATCCTGCCCTGGAGTTTCTGATTCAGAGGTCTGCGGCGGGGCTGACAATGTGCACATTTCAGTTCCCAGCTGATGCAGAGGCTCCCCATAGGAAGCAGCTCACCTGCGTCTCCCTACACCCACCCCAGCTGGGGATAGAGATACATGGCCCTTGGCAGATGACCGGGTACCGGGGGAGGAGACCCAGCCAGCAGAGAGAATGCAGCCCTTCCCCACGGTCCAGCTGCTGTGTCCCAACCGGGACAGATGCATGATCCCAAGCTGTCGCTCAGCCCTGGAACACAGGCCTAGCAGGTTAGAGCCATTTCCACCCTAGAAGTGGGGGCCAGCATCTTTCCCACTTTCTGGCCTTGCCTCTCAGGGTTCTCAACAGCCTGCCCTATTTGTCCTGCCCTGTTCCGGGCTCTCTGTGAACCGTGGTGGCCGCGGTGTGTTCTGCCGAGCAGGGCAAGGCAGGCTTCAGAGAGGGAAGCTGCCTGGCTCGGGGAGAGAGGCCCGTCAGGACTCCAGGCAGCACCCTCCCTGGCTCCCCAGCTTCCTTCACCAAAGCCCCACATCCTCTCCCCAGCTGGGCTTTGTTTGCCGACAACAAACAGAGCCTCAGTTCCACGGAGCCAAGGCCAGGGAGAGAGGAAGCATTTTGCTGTGCGGGGACAGTCATCACCATCAAGGCCACTGTTCGTTGAGTCAGGCACCTGCCATGAGCTTTAGGGAATTCTTGCCCATGGGGCAGGGGAGTGGGGGACTTCAGTGAGTCAGGGACTCCATTGCTCCCATTTTACAGAGGAGGAAACTGAGGCCCTTAGAGATCCAGAGGGCCTAAATTTGAATCGGGGTGGTCAGATGTCAAAGAGCATGTCCCGAAGGCTGCAAGGCCAGGGCTTGATATGGAAAAATTGAGATTCCAAGGGCAGAGGACGCAGGCGCAGGTGGGGACAGCTGCTGAGTCAGCAGCACAGATGGAAACTTCTAGATGAATGGGGGAAGGTCAGCCCCTTGTTCCACTGGGAGTTTTCCCAATGCTAATGTAACATATGAGGGTAAGTCTCAGTCAGTGCTGCGATGTCACCCCATTCTGGAAACTGTCTCATGTCCGTGGCCCAGCCTGGCTGCGGGCCTCAGGCTCTGACCTCAGTCTTCCTTCGTTGGCACTTGGGGGTGGGTTCATGGAAGCAGCTGCCCTTTCAGCTGCAGGGGTGGCTTCGGCTGGGAGGGTTTCCCGTAGCTTCCACGGATCAAGTGACCTCTTAGGGCTTTTGGAGCCCACGGCCTGCCTCTGGGCTGACCTTCAGCCTCTCAGAGGGCAGTGGAAGCCCCACTGTGGGACGTGGCACCTGAGCTCCGAGCAGGGGAGCTGTGACCTCTCAGGCTCCTGTGCTGCTCACAGGTGCCCACACGTGTCTCATCTTCCCACAAGCACCGGCCCCCCTTTTTAAAAATTGCAGCAAAATTACATAGAATTGAAGGATATAGTTCAGCGGCATTAAGTACACTCACAGCCCTGTGTAACCAGCGTCATCATCCATTTCCAGAACTTTCCCACGATCCCAAACAGAACCTCTGTACCCTGCGTCCCCTCCCCCAGCCTGAGTAGCCACCTTCCCACTTTCTCTGTGACCACCCTGGGTTCCTCACGTAAGTGAAATCATGTATTCATCATTTTGTGTCTGGCTTATTTCACTTCACACAGTGTATTCAAGGTCCATTTCTATTGCAGCACCTGTCCGAATTTCATTCCATTTTATGGCTGGCTGATATTCCTTGGGGTGTACACACTACACTGTGTGTATCCATTCACCTGTCCATTGGGCTGTTTCCACCTTTGGCTGCTGTGTCTGAGGCTGCTGTGAGCAGCAGTGCACAGGTACCTGTTTGAGTCCCTTCTTCTAGTTCTTTTGGGTAAATACCCAAGAGTGGGCTGGGTGCAGTGACTCGTGCCTGTAATCTCAGCCCTTTGGGAGACCGGTATGGGCAGATGGCTTAAGCCCAGGAGTTCAAGACTAGCCTGGGCAATGTGGCAAGCCCCCATCTCTATAAAAGATACAAAAAATTAGCCAGGCATGGTGGCCCACACCTGTAGTCCAAGCTACTGCGGAGGCTGAGGTGGGAGGATCCCATGGGCCTGGGAGGTTGAGGCTACGGTGAGTCATGATCGTGCCGCTGCACTCCAGCCTGAGTGACAGAGCCTGAACTTGTCTCTAAATAAATAAATAACTACCCCAGAGGAATTGCTGGATCCTATGGAAATTCTAAGTTAATTGTTTTTAGGTCCGCCATAGCATAGTTCGCTGAAGCTCACCACTTCACACTCCCACCAGCGATATGCAGGGTCTGCCTTTCCTTTTAAAGCAGGATGCGCGCCCCCTTCCCCAGGAGCTTCGGCTCTTCCTGTGATGGCTGGAGCCCTCCTGGCCTCAGTGCTGGCCCCATGGACACAGGCTATGGGCAAGAAGGGACTCGAAGGGCCCTGGGCTTGGTTCAGTGATCTGCTGTCACCATCTGGAAACACTTCATCATGTTGAATAAGGGTCCCCCATTTTCATTTTGCACCAGGCCCTGCGATCATAGGGCGGGTCCTGCCTGGCTGGCTTCTTCCTGGGCGAAGACTCTGTGAGTTCAGCCAGCTCCACTGTCACGGCTGGACGGGATGAATCCTCTGACCCTCTGTGGAGGGGCCGCCTGGGGAGGCGGCAGAGTGCCTGACTGGACACAGGTCCAAAGCCCAGCCCTGCCTCGAGCCCTCCGGGTTTGTCACTCTCTGTGTGTGAGACGAGAGAGTTCCTCGGAGCTCCCAGGTGGAGACAGGAAGTTCCAGAGGGCTGTTTGGGATGCCGCCAGCAGAGCGGCTGCCGTTGACCTGTTCTCTATAGCGTGGTGGGTTCTGGACACACTACCCTAGAACAGAGCACCTCGGCCCAGTGAGTGTCTTCGGCTGAAGAAATCTGAGAAGGAGCAGGTGCAAGAAGACTGTTCGACCTTCCCCTGAAGCAGGTCAGAAGCCCCTCATGCGGGAAGCATCCTCGTGATACCCAGAGGAAAGGCGCATCTTATCACGAGGATCAGGGGCGGGGTCGGAGCAACGCGCCTGGCTCAGGTCCACTCGCTCCACTGACCGTGCTGTCTTCACCCAAGCACGGTTCTCCACCACTTCTGCCCTCATCGAGCTGCTCTAAGAAATACTCAGGCTTAGAGGTTCTTCAGATTCACTTCTTCATGAAGCTCCTGTGTTATTAAATACATGTGCAGGCTTCTCTCTGATTAATCTGCCTTTTCTTTTTTTTTTATAGATCGCCCAGCCAATGAGCCTGAGGTGACTACAAGGAAAAAGCTCCGTTCCCTCCTCTACGACTGGTCCCCAGCAGGAAGGAGGCTGAGGCCAGGCGGGGAACTCCTCCCTGAAGCCTCCCGCACAAGGTGAACAGCCGGAGGGCCCAGCTGTGGGAGGTACTAGGCAGAAGGGGCCTTGCCAGGGGAGATGGACGCCACACAGACCCACACACAAGTGTGCACACACTAATACGTACAGACACAAAATATGTTCGACTGTTTGCAGAATACGGAGGAGGCCAGGTGCAGCGGCTCACGCCTGTAATCCCAGCACTTTGGGAGGCCAAGGCGGGAGGATTACCTGAGCCCAGGAGTTGGAGACCAGCCTGGGCAATATGGAGAGATGCCATCTCCACAAAAATTTTTTAAAAAGTACCCAGGCATGGTGGTGCGTGCCTGTCGTACCAGCTACACAGGAGGCTGGGAAGGGAGGTGCCCCTGAGCCCAAGAGTTTGAGGCTGCGGTGAACCGCGTTTGCGCCACTGCACTACGGCCTGAGCGACTGAGCAAGACCCTGCCTCAAATAAATGTGGAGATCCAGTTAGTCTGAATTGCTCATCCAGGTGCTTCAAATGCCCTTTTGCACAGGGGCAGGAGGAGGGAAAACCTGGCACTGGCACTGCCCAGAGTGTGTGTGAAGAACATGGGCAGAGCCCCTGCTGTGGCTTCATCCTGGTGGCCCCGCAGAGCAGGACCTGATGCTCCAGTCTCCTGTCCCTTTCCGTTCCCCTGCAAACGGTCAAGGCTCTGACCTGCAGTGCCTGCCCACCAAGGGCTGTCTTGTGTAGAAGGCAAAGCAGAGCATGCCCCCCACCTCCAACAGTACCAAGCAGGCCGGCGGGAGGAGGAGGAGGTGGGAGCTCAGAGAGCCTCGGGAGCCCCTGACAAGGCGCCCCCCCCCATCTCCAGCAAGATGGGTGAAGCTCTGAGCCCTTTGATGCAGACTCCAGGATGTCTGCAGCATCTTCAATGCCAGTTACCAGAAGATAATTCGGTGTGCTCACCCCCTGCCTCTCAGCAGCCACTCTTTGGGGGCATTTTAAGTCTGACTGCACCTGCTGAGCAGCTGACAAGTGAAGCTTCTCCCTCCTCCTCCCTCCTTCCTGACTGCCTCCGCCTCCACCTCGGCCCAGGCTCTTTAATGGGGAGAAGGGAACCCAAAACTGGGCTGTGTCATCCCTGCCTCCCAAAGCAGGGGGCCTGCTCAGATCAGTCCCCGCACCTCCTTCCTAGGCTGTGCTTCCAGACGCGGCGCGGCAACGCTGGGTTCCCCAGAGCCCAGCTCCTGAAGGCAGAAGTCAAGGCTTGTTCATCTTTGAGTCCCTGGTTAGCTGTCAAGAAGTAATGCTGGATCAATGGATGCATGGATGCATGGGCAGATGGAGGGTAGGGATGGGTGAGTAGGGGCTGGAGGGGTAAGGATGGCTAGCAGATGGGGAGATGGCAGATGAGTGAGTGGGTGGAGGAGTGGGGGATGGGTGGGTGGAGGAAGGGTGAGTGAGGGAGGGGATGGTTGGATGGATGACGGGTGAGTCAATGTGTGGTGAGTGTGAGGGTGGAGGACATTGCTGTACACTTGTGTGTGACTCTGGCACTGCATAGGTTTGTTTCCACCGGCATCACCACGAACACGTGAGTAACGTGTTGCACTGTGACATCACAGCAGCTGCAGCATCGCTAGGTGGTAGGAATTTTTCAGCTCCTTTGCAGTCTTATGGGACCTCTGCCGAGTAGACAGCCTGTCACTGACAAGCTTCATTCTACAAGGTGTGGCTGTTTTAAAACACAGCGCTCAGGTACGCCACAGCGGCACCCTCCTCCGCTCTGCTGCCACCACAGTGTAAGTATGCACGGGTCACTCGGCCAGTTGGGCCTCGGAGTCCCTGTTAAGTGCAAGGTTGGGCCAGATGCACTCCACGGTCTCCTGGCCCTGAAAGTCTGTGCCTTTGTGGCATCTCTGCCCTAGGCTGTGGGTGAGACCCAGGTTGTCAGGCGCCCCACATGGGGAGAGCCCCTCATCCAAGCCCAGCAGCTCCTGCAGGCACACGCAGGAGAGCCATCAGCCAGACTCCGAATTGGGGTCCAGAGCCATCTCCCTTCGGTCTGTGTCCCCCCAAATCTCAGCTTCAACTGTGATCCCCAGTGTTGGAGGTGGGCCCTGCTGGGAGGTGCCTAGATCTTGGGGGCGGTTTTGTCATGATTGGTTTAGCAGTGTCCCCTTGGTGAGTGAGTTCTCATGAGATCGGCCGTTTAAAAGTGTGCAGAACCTCCCCCCACTCTCTCGCTGCTCCGACCATGAGACAGGCCCGCTCCTCCTCGGCCTTCTGCCAGGGCTGTGTCTGGAGGCCTCCTCGGAAGCTGAGCACACGCCAACATCAAGCTTCCTGTACAGCCTGAGGGACCGTGAGCCAATTAAATTGCTTTTCTTTATAAATCACCCAGTCTTGGGTACTTCTTGATGGCAGTGCAAGAAAGGGTGCAGGGCCTGGAACAGACCCCAGGGGCCTTCCGCGGCTCTTAGGGCTTTCCAGGTCTAAACGGTAACTCAGCGTCGCCGCGGGTGGAACACACCTGCCATTTCCTCAACAGCTGGGGAGGGGACAGTTCCTCTGGGGAGGAAGTGTCTTCGTTTAGGAAAAATGCTTTTAAAGGGCACATTTCAACTAGGGGCCAAGGCCACAAAAGAGACTTTGAAAACGAACAGAATTTAGAGGAAAGAGCAGAGGTCAGAGAGCGGAGGTGAGGCAGGAGGCCCCTGAGAGAAGCCCTTGTTCACCCCGGCATCCCACACACTTTGAAGGAGCGTAAAGGGCTTGTACATCACGTTCCATCGGCTGCTGTTCACAATGAGGTGACATAAGCGCCCCCGTCCCACCCCAGATGTCTGCAGTGTCCCACACACCCAGATGCCTCGCGCCTATGGATTTGAGGGAAAGGGGGCTGAACGTCACATCTGAGTCTCTGTGGCTCAGAAACGTGTGCCAGATCACGTATCCACCTCAACACTGAATTAACTCAGCCAAAGCAGACCTCAGAGCCAGAGGCGCTGTCACAGAAACCTTAGCAGGGGCTTTGGCCTTCCCCAGGACACAGATGTGACCCGGCACTTTTAACGCAGCTGAGGCACATGAGACCACAGGCAGAGAGACCAACCGTCCCGGACTTTCCAGGACCAAGGGGTTTCATAAGAGGCGGGACTATCCGTGCTGAAACCAGGGAAGTTTCCAGGCAAACTGGGGATTGCTGATCACCCTAAACAGCCAGCACCTGGGTCCCATGGACCCCAGCTGGAGGCCAACTGAGCCGTTACACGCTGACCCTCAGCGCTCACATTAAAGGAATAGTAGGGAGTGGCTGTCATTCCCTGCAGTCCACAGAGGAGGAAGCCAAGGCTGAGAGGGGGTCAGTGACTTGCACGTGACCACAGAGTATGGCACAGCGAGGGTTTAGCCCAAGGCCTGTGCTCATGAGCGGTGTGCTTGTCACGTGGTCTCCTGAGGCCCCTCACAGCCTTCCTCTGTGCCCTGGTCCAGGGCCTGGTCCAGGGGTCCCCTCACTTTCCACAGCCCCCTCCCCACTCATACCAACGCCTTTGCTGGCTGCAGGTCACAGTCACCCTCTGCCACCTTCCCCCCTGTCAGCCCAGCAGGCCCTGTGGCATTTCACCATACACCCACTCTGGGGCCAGAAGAATCACACACGTGGCCTGGTTCTGTCCTCAGCCTCCTCCCCGCTGTGTCGCTGTCCCAAACACATCCCAACCCTCCCTCCGCCAAGCCTGCAGGCAGCAGCCCCTTCATCTGCTCCTAGCTCAGGAAACACCATTTCCCGCCCAGCCTGGGGATTTCCAAGCTGGGAATTCAAACAGCTCAGCACTGAATAGGCTTAAACAGGGTCAGCTAAGAGAAATAACAAGATGATGAATTATTCCAGGGAAAGAGCAATTTCCTTCATACCCTGCTTGACTCTGAAAACGCTGTGATCGTGCTGGAAACTGGAGGGGTCAGAGCTGGTATCTAGGGAAAGAAAAAGGGAGGCACTCTGCCCGCCACAGTCAGTGAAGCCCCCAGGTGTGAGAGGGTGTGAGGTCAATCCCAGGCCCGGCGCACAGCCGGCCACGAGCAGGCACGTCCTCCCTAGAGGCCCAGGACCTGCCACCAGCCAGCAGAAAAGGCTGGAATCAAGGCAGAAAGCCAACATCCTGGAGTCAGACAAATGCGCATTCTCTTCCCAGCTCTGGCACATACTAGCTGTGTGACCTCAGGTAAGTAACTTGACCTCTCTGAGCCTCTGCCTCCTGGACACAGCAGTAGCGAGGGCTACATGAAATAAGGTGGGGCACATGCTCAGAATGGTGCAGGAGTAAATGGCAGCTGCTGGGCTGCCCTGACTCACTCACCCTCCTGATCTGTGCCCACTCTGTGACCAGAGGACTCTGGGTACAAGCTGCCACAGGGCATGGTGGGAACTGCCGTTAGATACAGGACCCTCCAGTTATCTAGGGGGCCAGGCCCTCTCAGAGGAGCAGCTCTGCAGGTGAGCCCACACACCACTGCTGATTCCGCAGAGGGCCCAGCCTGACCCCTACCCCACCCAGCCAAGGCTCTCACCTGTGAACCCTCTGCTCTCTCTGAGGCTTCCAGATAACAGAAGTTCATCTTTTCTCTCGCCTGTTTGAGGTTTGTTGTGGTTTTATGATTGCTTTTTAGCCCGTTTTATGGAAATCTTTCTAAGATGTACTAGGAGCACCTCCTTTTTCCAGATCAACGTAGAAGTGTCTTGTCAACTTTGTTTGATGACTCAGGCTGCTGTGGAAGTGAGGAGATTCTTTGCCCCCACACTGCCCGACCCCAGCGTGTTGGGGCTGCTTCCTTCTCCAGCCCAGACGGCCCTCCAGGCTTCCTTTTGAGTCTGCTGCCAGTGACCCCTGGGGAGACTGAGCCTTGCCGGTGGAACAGAGATAAACAAGCTCACCAAATCATTCTTCTTAATTTGCAGGAAGGCCAGAGCCTTCTCTGAGCCTAGCTCTGTTCTAAAGACATTTTTTACTGTTTAGAAGCCTTTGTTTGATTCCTTTACTTCCCAGGAACTGGCTGAGCTCCTGGGGCTGAAGTTGCCTTGAAGTTTGAATGAGAAATAGAGTTTTCCTCTATTTTACTGTTAACTCAATCCACAGTTTGATCTGGTAGCATGAAGGTTTCCAACACACTGGATAGGATTTCCTCAACTAGATTGTTTTGGTAAATACAAATAGGACATCTGGGAAGGACAGATACAAAAGAAAAAGAAGTCTCAGTTCCAGGCTACGGCACATGGAACGGGGGACGCCCCAAGGACGTTCGAACCTGAGACAGTCCATAAGCCGGAAAACTCTCCCCCGGATCTGGGGGCTGGCGTGTAGCTGCCCACATGTTTATCTTGCTAAATTAAGAATGCAAAGTAATAAGCATTGTATAAGATCACCCTTATTTTAGAAAAGGAAGGGGGAAAGTCAAAAAAAGGCTGTGTTGTTTTTTAATTAAAGGATTTAACTTTAGGAAACACTCCCCACGTTGCCCTCTGCCTTCCCCATTTTGCTGTAGGTGAGTAAAGCTGTCAGCGTCTCTGCTTCTTAAACCACCAGGGCAGGACCGAGACTGAGGCCGGACCCTAGAACTCCTGGGTTCCGAGGCCAGGGTACTGCTGCTGCGTGAGCGGGGCTTGAGTGTTCTCTGGGTTGTACGGTCAACGCACAGCCTGGGTTCGAATCGGGAGCCCATCTCCTGTCAGCCACAGGGCCCTGCAGAAGGCCTCTGTGCCTCAGTTTCCCCATCTGTGAAATGGCAGGAGTTGCTGTGCCCTGCCCTTGGACTTGTGGTGAGGCCCCGGGCCTGGCACTCGTGTCTGCTCACTGACTGCTGCTTGTGGCTGTTAGACGTGGCTCCTGTAGGTCCTTGCAGGTCTGTGTAGACTCAGAGGAGTCCGGGGCCAGAAATGAGCTTTGGGGACGGAAACATCCAGGCCAGTGAGAAGAGACACGGTGGGTTCGACTCCTGGCCACACGTGGCCAGGCAGTCCCCAGAGATCATGCCCGGCCCCATCTTCCAGGTGCTGAAACTTTATCTAAGGACCTCAGCAAGCACCTGACAGTGTAAAGAGAGGCTGGTGGAGCATGGGGCCCTCCCAGCTGAGAGTGCCTTTTGGTGAAGGGGTCTACCCTGATGGAGCATTTCTTAGCTCCAGACCCTGACAGATGGGCCACCAGGGGACCCCGAAAGACTGAACACCCATCTCTCACCACAGCCACGAGCACACATACACACTGACATTCTCCTCACCCTGAGTGACACAGGACCTATGAATAGCAGTTCTGGTCATTTCAGTGTGTCCAGCTGTGTGTGTGCTGTGATGTGCACATGAGCATCTGTGTGTACACTATGTGCCTGTGTGGGTGTGCATCTGGAATGGTATGTGCACACACATGTGGTCTTGAGTACACATGCTTGTCTGTGAACGCACATGTACAGCCTACACACAGAGGTGTACACACACTGACTAGCGCTGGTGTTCAGAGGTCCTGTGTTGCACATGTATGTATGTAAGTGTATCCCTGATATCGGCATGAGCATAAAAGAAGTTAAAGGTTTGTTCTGGCCAGGCGTGGTGGCTCACACCTATAATCTCAGCACTTTGGGAGGCTGGGACAGTGGATCACTTGAGGTCGAGAGTTCGAGACCAGCCAACATGGAGAAACCCTATCTCTACTCAAATTACAAACAATTAGCTTGTCGTGGTGGTGGGTGCCTGTAATCCCAGCTACTTGGGAGGCTGAGGCAGGAGAATCGCTTGATCCCAGGAGGTGGAGGTTGCAGTGAGCCGAGATCACACCACTCACTGCACTCCAGCCTGGGTGACAGAGTGAGACTCCGTCTCAATAAAGAAAAAAAAAAAGCTTTGTATGATATCACTCTCCCCCTTTCCACCCATCCTCCGCTTTTCTCCCTTTTTCCTCTTGACTGTAATGAAAAGGAAAGGCAGCCTAGGAAACCAGCAAGGGGTCAGGCGAGCTCGAAGTCACAAGGACCTAGGTCCAAACCCCCGCTCTGTCACTCTCCGTCCATCGATGCTGAGCATGTCACTCACCCCTCCAGGCCTTGGTTTCTCATTCGTACGGTGGGATAAAAACATTTGCCCGACATACCGCATGGCAGTAAGAGTGCGTGAGTGCAAGGCAGCTGACTCTGGGGTCAGGCTGCGGGTTTGCGGCCTATTCTGTGACTTTCTAATAGGGTGGCCATGGACAGTTTGTTACGCCCGGTGCCTCCGTGTCATCGTCCCTAAGACTGTCACCTTGGGGAGTTGCTATGAAGGTTGAATGTCGTGACATATTTAACACCCTTACAGCTGTGCTTGGCACAGAGCAGGAGCTTTATAAGGGGCAGTTATTAAAATGTGTATCAAAAAGCACTTAGGTAAAAAAGAGAGAAAGCAAAAAAGCATTGAGGCTTTATTTCTTTTTGGAGACAGGATCTTGCTCTGTCGGCTCAGCTGGGGTGCAGCGGTGAGACGGTAATTCACTGCATCTGGAACTCCTGGGCGGTCTTCCCAACTCAGCCTCCCAAGCAGCTGGGGCTACAGGTGCAGCCACTGTGTCCAGGTCATTTTTGAAAAGAAATTTTGTGGAGACAGGATCTCGCTGTGTTGCCCAGGCTGATCCAGAACTCCCCGCCTCTCTAATCCTTTCGCCCTGGCTTCCCAAAGTACTGGGATCACAGACATGAGCCACCATGCCCAGCCTACTTGGAGTTTTTAGGAGGGCTAGAAATGTTCTAAAATTGGATTGCGCTGATGGTGGCACAACTCTTTAAATTTACTAAAAATCATTAAATTGTGCACTTGAAATGGTTGAATTTTATGGTGCATAAATTATGCCTCAATAAAGCTGTTTTTTACAAGGCATTTGGAGTTAGTGAAAAAGCAACTTGCAGAATAATATATATAGGCTTGCTTTTATTTATGAAAAGTTTTAAACCATGTGTATAGTAAAAATATCAAATACAGCCTGGAATGATGTATGTAGATTTCAAAATTATGCTTGCCCCCTGGGGTGGGGTTGAGCCGCCGGAAGGGAATTTTTATCTGTAATGTTTTATTGTATTTATATTTTTAAAAGACCAGGAAAGCTGAGCAGTGATGTCACATAAAATCAGAATATAGTAAGGGCAAAGCCAGGCACAATGGTGTGTGGTCTCAGCTACTCAGGAGGCCAAGGCAGGAGTATTGTTTGTGTCCAGGAGTTCAAGTCCAGCCTGGGCAAAACAGCAAGTCTCCGTCTCTAAAGAAATCGGTCATAACGGGGGCAGGGTGAGGTGCTGAATGAGAGGAACCCGTGGTGGGGGCAGGGAAGGTTGGCCACTTCCTGTTTCATGACTCAGGTGGTAATTATACTGATGTCTGCTTCATAACTAATCATTTTAGGCAACTGTGTTTTATGCAGTTTTATGTTCTATCGTTCACAATCTTTTGAGTTAAAAAAATCTCAGGCTAGGAGTGGTGGCTCGAGCCTGTAATCCCAGCACTTTCGGAGGCTAACAGGGAGGATCACTTGAGCCCAGGAGTTTGAGACCGGCCTGGGCAACATGGTGAAATCCCATCTCTGCAAAAAAACACAAACAACTAGCCGATGTGGTGGCATGTGCCTGTAGTTCCAGCTGCTCAGGGGGCTGTGGTGGGAGGGTCGCTTGAGCCCAGGAGGTCATGGCTACAGTGAACCGTGATTGCAACAGAGCAAGACCCTGACTCTTAAAGAGAAGCAAACCAAAAAAAAAAAAAAAACCCTCCATAAACAATGAAAATGTTAGTTTGGTAGATATGCTTTGGGATTTGTTATGCTATGTTCTACAGTCTTGCGTACTAAAAAGCAGAATAATTAAAACAAAATTATGGCCTGC
Source organism: Cebus imitator (assembly GCF_001604975.1). Lineage (NCBI taxonomy): Eukaryota > Metazoa > Chordata > Mammalia > Primates > Cebidae > Cebus > Cebus imitator. Next base: position 907,314 of record NW_016107756.1, on the reverse strand, counting down.
CTTGCAGGTGGGGGTGGGGGCCGATAGGTATTTGGATAACATGCCGAAATGCCAGGAAAGGAAGGGAGGCTCACCCACCCTCCTCAACTAGGGCAGCCCCGAGGCGTGGCTGCCTCCAATCCCGGAGAGCAGCCTGCCCCCCAGGCTCCCGGACGCCGGCACAGACAGCCTCCCTGATTTATGAGGCTCTCCGGTGCCCGCTGATGGATGGCCCTCCGCTCCCCTCCCTCCTCCCTCTAAGCGCTGCTGTCTCCAGCCTCCAAGGCCACTGGCCCAGAGTGGGAGCTGCACAGGCAGGGAGGAGCCGGGCTGGCCTCCCTCCTCCTCCTACCCAGCTGCCTGTCACCAATGGTCACCCCACGGCTGCCTCCCTTCCACCTCTGTGAGCTGAGTGCTTGCCCTCTGTGAGCCAAGCACCAGGCTAGGGCTCTGCCTCCAACGAGCCTTGCAGAGCAGAAAGGAGCAGGACCTGAACACAGCTGCTTTCGACAGTTCCCCAGGCCTCTCGAGGGCGTGGCCTCCAGGGACACCTTCCGTGTGAATGAGCCCCTCATGGGATGCTTTGGTGTCAGGATATTCCAGGAGGCATCCCCGGCCAGGGCTGTTGTCCTGCAGAGGCAGGCGGGGCTGTGAGCCTGGGCAGATGTGAGTGTGGGGAGGGAGGACGAGGGCCCTGAGACGGGTTCTTCCTGAGTACGAGGAACTTTGTCCAAGGCCCTGTAATGGGGGTGAGCCGCAGTCACCGTCTCTGCTGCTGGAAGCCATGTGGGGCAGGAACCGTCACCCCGGTGGCTGCCAAGCCCTGAGCTAGAGCTCGAGAGGGAGCTGGGAGCCCTGGCCCTGCCTCAGTGGTGCTGTTTGACCTTGCACAGCTCAGGCTGCCTCTCGGCCTCCAATTCTGTGTTCACAAAGACGGCGGAGGCCATGCTGGTAGAACCCTGCTGCAGAACACGGCCCTACTCTGGGCTTGAAGGCTGGGCTCCCTGGGGGTGGGTCCCAAGACTCTCCCAGGGGATTCTGAGGCTGTCAATCTGGACTCCCCAGCTCAGAGGCCACAAAGATGGCGGTGTCCCACCCAGGTCCTCAGGAAATTCACCACCGTTGGGGAGACACTTGCACAATAGTCACCAAGTGTGATAAGGCTGATAGGGTGGCATAGATGTGGCCATGCCAGGGACCACTGTGGGAAGCCCATGTTAGCTGCACACCTGAGAAGGGTGTTGAGGGCAGCATTGCTGGGTGGTCAAGGGTGGGTGAGGCTGCCCAGCAGGCAGAGTGCCCGAGCAGAGGCGTGGTGGCTTGAGCTCATGGGTGTGTTTGGGCGCTGGACTGCGGAGCAGGTGAGGGATGGGGGTTCCTGAATGAGTGATAAGGACCCTTCATCCCTGAGTCTTTGACTCTGAATGCAGACTGCAAAGGGCTCCCCATGCTAACCCAGAAGGCAGGTGGAGCCCTCAGTGTCAGGAGCATCCAGGGGAGTGTGACAGGAGGGTGACCATGTGCCAAGCCCAAGGGACAGGGGCCATGGGGGCCACTGGCCTCCACCTTCTGTCCGTGGGGCCCCTTCACACTGAGAGCTGAAGCCAGGCTCCACCACGGGCAGCTCCCCCAACACCACACTCCTCCCCACACCCCTGCCAGGACCCCTTCCTCCTTCCTGCATCCCTTCCATGGGCTTTTTCTCAGCCTTCAGGTTTCAGGACTGAGGCCAACACAGTGCCTCCTGCTCTTGCCTTAGGGCCGAAGAGGGGTCAGGGAGCCAGGAAGGGGCGTCGGGGGGCATAGGGGCAGGGCCTGCTGTGCGGTTAGCCTGATGCAGACCCCCAGCCCTCTGAGGAAGGCAGGGCATGAGCCTGAAGGCCAGGACTTGCAGGGAGTCTGGAACCCCCAGGTCATTGTCCTGTGAGTTTGAGGGAGCAGAGGACTGGCCCAGCACCAGCAGGTGCCGCCGCGGACGGTAAGCACAGCTCAGCTTACCTTGCCCTCCCTACACACCTTCGGAGAACTATGCTCTGCCACCCGCAGCCTTAACGTGTTGGGCAAGCATGCCTGTCACCGGGGCAGGAAAGAGGTAACTGTCATAGGCCAGGGGTAGGCAGGTGGCAACGGTCAAAGGTGTCAATTCTGGAGCCAGACAAGCCTCAGTGCAGGCCTGCTTCTTCCTAGCTGTGAGACCTCAGCCGTTTACTTAACCCTCACTGACTCAGCACCATTCATTTTACTGTAATAATTATATGTTGATTTCAGCGTGCCACAGAGACACATGATCGGCATATCGATTCCCATCATAGCTATTATTGTTAGGACAAAGCTAACCTGGGTACTTAAGAGATTTTAAAGTGAGTCTGTTTAAAGAGAAGTACCAAGTAAACAGTAGTGCGGGCTCCAGTTGGGAAGCTGATTCATAAGTAATGACAGTGAAGGAATGCCAGCTGGGGTTTCCTTGGAGCTAGTGGTCACTGAACTGTTTCCTAAGCCCTGGGAGCCCCAGAGGGTTGGGGGCAGGCCTAGGGAACAGGTGGGAGAGGGGTCAGGATTGCTCCCCTCACCCCTGCAGACCAAGTGCTCCCCCCTGCACTCTGGAATGGGCTGCAGTTGTGATTTAGGGAGGAAGCAGCATGGCCTGGGTGTGGCTGTGGAAAACAGGGGCTGAAGTGAAGCCATCGGTGGGGCAGCTGGGGGCTGGGGCCACATGTTGGCCGGCAAAGGCACTGAGATATCACAGAGGGTGTGTCGGTGAGGGCTGGGCATGGTGGGGTGGGCAGAGCCTCAGGTGTGGGGGGCTGCACTGCCAAGGGATAGAAGAGGGCCAGGCTGGACGACATGGTGGGAGGGGCCCACCTCATCAATGGTCTTACATCCAGAGGTCCAGAGAGGCGCAGCCTCCAAGGCGTGGGGCCAGGGAGGAGACCTGCGGCAGAAAGGAGGGTGGAGGCTGGAGAAGCGCAGAGCTGCGCGAGACCCCAGGCCACCCAGCCAGTGGGGAGTTAGCGCTCATCTGAGGCGGGACCTCAGAAGCTGGCATCTGCACCTTGTGGGAGGACTGGAAGTGACGGCTCCCCTCCCGTGGGGTCTTGACTCCCAGCTCCCACCCTCCCTCCCTGGAACATCATAGTTAGGACCCAGGGGCTGGGCCCAGTGCCACGTGCCTGGAATCCTAGACCCAACGACTCCAGAGACTGAGCCAGGAGGATGATTTGAGGCCAGGAGTTTGAGGCCAGCCTGGGCAACATAGCAAGACCCTGTGTCTTAAAAATGAAAATAAATTAATAAGAAGAAGGGGCCTGGGATTCAGAGAGAGACAGGCTTAAGTAATTATTCTTCAAATGCTGCAATCAAATTTTTTTTATTGTGAGCTTTTTTTTTTTTTTTTTTTTTTTTTTTCATGCAATAGTCTTATGAAAAGGTGATTATTTTTTTTTTGAGACGGAGTTTCGCTCTTGTTACCCAGGCTGGAGTGCAATGGCGCGATCTCGGCTGTGAGCTTATTTTTTTCCTGCTCTTTTTATTGTGGCAAAAAGACATAACCTAAGATAAACCATTCCAACCGTTTTTCTTTTTTTTTGAGATGGAGTCTTGCTCCGTAATCCAGGCTGGTGTACAATGGCACAGCAATGGCTTACTGCAGCTCCAATCTCCCTAGTTCAAGGGATCCTCCCACCTCCTCCCGAGTAGCTGGGACTGCGGGTGCATGCTACCATACGCCACTAAGATCTTTTTAACTTTTTGTAGTGATGAGGTCTCACTGTGTTGCCCAGGCTGGTCTTGAACTCCTGGCCTCAAGTGATCCTCCCACCTCTGCTTCCCAAAGTGCTGGGATTACAGGCGTGAGCCACTGTACTTGGTCATTTCCTTTTTCTTTTTCTTTTTTTTTGAGACAGGGTCTCACTGTGTTGCCCAGGCTGGTCTTGAACTCCTGGCCTCAAGTGATCCTCCCACCTCTGCTTCCCAAAGTGCTGGGATTACAGGCGTGAGCCACTGTACTTGGTCATTTCCTTTTTCTTTTTCTTTTTTTTTGAGACAGGGTCTCACTGTGTTGCCCAGACCGGAGTGCAGTGGTGAGAACATGATTCACTGCAACCTCAACCTCCTAGGCTCAAGCAGTCCGCCTGCCTCAGCTTCCCAAGTAGCTGGGACCACAAGGTGCAGACCACCGCACGCAGCTAATCAAAAAAAGTTTGTAGAGACAGAGTCTCACCATCTTTCCCAAGTTGGTCTCAAACTCCTAGGCTCAAGTGGTCCTCCCGGCTTGGCATCCCTAAGTGCTGGGATTATAGGCGTGAACCACTGTGCCCGGCCATTTCAACCTTATTTTTTTTTTAGATGGAGTCTCTCTCTTGTCGTCCAGGCTAGAGTACAGTGGTGTGATCTTGGCTCACTGCAACCTCCACCTCCCACGTTCAAGCAATTCTCCTGCCTCAGCCTCCTGAGTAGCTGGGACTACAGGCATTCGCCACCACGCCCAGATAATTTTTGTATTTTTAGTAGAGATGACATTTCATCCTGTTGGCCAGGCTGGTCTCAAACTCCTGACCTCAGGCGATCCGCTTCCCTCGGCCTCCTGAAGTGCTGGGACTACAGGTGTAAGCCACTGCGCCTGGCCCCTTTCAACCACTTCTGAGTGTCCAGTTAGTGGCATTAAGGATCATCACCACTATCCATTACAGAACTCTTTCATCGCCTCCACAGAAACTCTGCATCTGCGAAAGAATAACCACCTGTTCTCCACCCTGAAACCCCTGGTAACCTCTATTCTACTTTCTGTCTCTATGAATTTGCCTATTCTAGGGCTTATTTTTTCTTAACAGGCTAATACACATATGCGGTAAAAATTCACAGAGCAGAAAGTTTCCCTGTCCCCGGGTGCTCTTCCCAGATGAACTGCTGTTTTCATTTCCTGTTCATTCTTTCAGAGGTATTCTGTGCATGTACATAAAATCTGCGTGTGTACACGTCTCGTTTCATTCATTTACAAACGGAATATGCTTTTTATGCCTCTTGCTTTTTTATTTAACAATAAGTCTTAGAGATGAAACGATATTTAGTACATCAGAATACCGGTGCATCTTCTGTATCAGCGCACACATCCTTTTTAATGGTTGTGTAGTGTTCTGTTGTGTGGGTGAGGCATACTATATTTGGCCAATCCCTTGTAGATAGAAGCTCTTCAATTTTTAATTTGTTGCATTTATCTATTGATGGCACGTGCCCACCCTTAGCAGCAGAAATGAAGTAGCTCCTAATTAGCAAGGAGAATTAATTAAACACAAAATAACTCTGTTCACACCTATCAGACTAGCAGAAATTCAAGTCTGGCGATACCAAGTGTTGACAAGGACATGGAGGAGCTGGTGCTGTTATGGACGGTTGGGGAGATTGGCAATGGTTAGAACCAGTTTGGGGAGCAGCTACGCACTCTCTAGTCAAGCTAAAGATATACAGCCCTTCAGCTCAGCCAATTTCCTATCCAAGAAACTCTCCCTGGCCAGGCGCGGGGGCGCATGCCTGTAATCCAGCACTTTAGGAGGCTGAGGTGGGAGCATCACTTGAGCTCAGGAGTTTGAGACCAGCCTGAGCAACATGGCAAACACTGTCTCTACAAAAAATACAAAAATTAGCCAGGTGTGGTGGTGCGCACCTGCAGTCCCAGCTACTCGGGAGGCTGAGGTGGGAGGATCACCTGAGCCCAGGGAAGTTGAGGCTGCGATGAGCCGAGATGGCACTACTGAGCTTCAGCCTGGGTAAAAGAGAGAAACCCATCTCAAAAGAAAAAGAAACTGA
>NW_016107756.1:884989-900463 GCF_001604975.1 Cebus imitator | reverse complement strand
AAAAAAAAAAAAAAAAAAAAAGATGGAAGAGCTTATCATTGGAAGCTACCATTGCATTAATACCTTTGAATTGCATCATTAACTCAAAGCTATTGGAGGGAACATTGGTGGCTGTTGGCCCTGGCTTTCCACCAGCCCTGGGCTGGTTAGAATTTCTGCCTATTCTAATTCATGTATAATGCTGAGATGTTCACCCCAGTCATGAAGATCCTGGGCTCTAGGGGTCCCCAGGCCTGTTGAAGGAAGGCTCGTCTGTGTTGTCACATAAGCCTCAGGCTCTGCCCCTCTCTCCCAGAGGTCATTTCTAGAGCTTCCCCAGAGGATTCAGCATTATCCCTCTGTGACATCTAATCTCCTGCCAAAGGCAGCCTGATCCTGGGGTAAGTCTCTCCTGGCAGGGGAGCCTCTCACCCGGCCTTTCTCCAATCCCACAGCCCAGGCCTTGGCAGGGTGGAGGGAGAGAGCCTGGTTCTTCCGCCCAGCCCTGGGCAGCCTCCTGGTGTCCCTGGATAGAAAAAAAGACTCGTATTTCTTTGCGCCATTGAGCCCATCACCGCAGCACCAGTGCTTTCTACATCTGCAAAACAACATCATTAGGTAGGTGTTAACTTTTCCCCACTGGCAGGCCTGGCGCTCGTAAATGTACTGTGACGAGTGTAATGTGTTTATGAGAATGTGCGTAATAAATTATCAGAAATAGGCTGCATTTTTAACATCGCTTAATGTATCAAGTTGGCCTCTCACAGCCACAAGCTGTGTTGCAAACGCTGAGCTGACTTGCTGGCATCAGCATGCCAGCCTGCCTCCGTGCCGAGGCCATGGCGCACGTCAAGAAGGAGGCACGGGACCCCGGAGTGGTGGTTGCTACATCCCTTCCTGACTTCCCCTCCGTCATGTGGAATCTAAAGAAAAATGGGCTTTATTTATTACCAGCCCCATCAGAACACAGCAGGGTCCTGTTTTGCGGTGGGTGCCCCATATATATTTGTTGAAATGTGGCTTCATGAGTAAATGAATGGGCAGGAGACCTTGGAAGGCCCCTTTCCATCAACCAGCAACATTGTTTGGAATTCCTCCATCCAAGCCCTCGGTTGGGTTAAAGTTTTCTGTTAATACAGAGAACGTACTATTAGCACAGCAGGATAGGAGCCCCTCTGGTAATCAGGGAAGGGTGGAAACGGGGGATACATGCAAGGTCGGGGTCAGAGAGGACCCTTCCTCTCTGGGCACGTGGACACCAGCCAAGATGCCAACCAAGGAGCATCCAGCCAAGTATTGCACAAAGGGTATTTCCTCAAAAACACGTTACCTACTCCAGGAAGAGCTGTTGACTGGTCCTTCTCCAACAGGAAAGAGGTCAGAATACCCAAACAGGAGGAGATCAGACTCCCCAGAGTGGCTTTGCCAAACCCCTCTGGAAATCCCAGCACCCACCTCGGGTTAGACACTCGCTTCCCCAGTGAAGAATCACTAAATACTGAGAGATGTCATGATGGGCTTGTGTTACACGTGTGAACAGCACAGAGGCAGCCCAGCAGGTTGACAATCACTGTGGTAAACCGTCAGCACCCTCTCACCCGGCCATTCTCAACCTTCATTGTGCACCAGAATCATCGGGGTGCTGGTTAAGACGCATCCTGACTGCGCACACATTCTGAGTCAGTGGGTGTGAGGTGAGGGCCTGCAGCCGGCATTGTTGATAGACATCCTGTGCTGGGGGCAGTGACTCATGCTTATAATCCCAGCACTTTGAAATGCCAGGACAGGAATACCATTTCAACCCAGGAGTTTGCGACCAGCCTGGGTAACAACCCCATCTCTACAAAAATTTAAAAAATCAGCTGGGCATGGTGGTGCATGCTTGTGGTCCCAGATACTTGGGAGGCTGAGTTGGGAAGATCACTTTAGCCTCGGGATGTCAAGGCTGCAGCGAGCTGTGATCACACCACTGCATTCCAGCTTCGGTGACAAAGTGACTAGACATGCTGTCGCTACAGAGGCTGGGGCCATTTTTTAAAGAACCCACTTTATCTCGTTTGACAGGAGCCTTTGAGTGGATTTGTGGGGAGTTGGGAGAAAGCTCAGAAGCTTGTTGGGAAATGCAGGGGGCAGAGAGGCAAGGGCTTAGGGCTCCTGAGGGCTGTGCCCAAGGGCAGACTCCATCCACTTAACTTTGCCAAGGGCTGGTCCAGCTGCCCACCCCAGCATGGGGAATGGAAGGCAACATGACTGATGAGGCTTTGGACATGTCCAACTGCTTAGAGATGCCCACACATGCCAGCCAGCACCCCGCCTTGGCAGGTGCATCCATTTCTCACCTGGTCCTGGCGGCAGACAGGGAACAGCTGTCCGAATTTCGCTGGTGAGAAATTGAGGCGAGTGCAGAGTGCAATGAAGGTTTGCACCAGGAAGGCGGCGCAGGGGCAGCAGAACCACAATTCCCTGAGTGCCATGTACACACTGGGCACCGTGCCGGGCACTGTGTGCCCATCCTGGCCTCTAACTCACACAAGATTGTTCTTCTCCCCCATTGCAGATGCGACCCAGGGCCTACGTTAAGCCACTTGCCCAGTCAGGCAGTTGAGAGGAGGCATGCCTGACTGCCGACCCTAAGTGTGCCTGCTGCTTGACCTATGCTCTTTCTAGAAAGTGAACGTCTGCCCAGATAACACCACTTCCGTCCCTTGGGGAGGCCCCACCCCATGTCAGCTGGACTCAGAGCTGGGCAAATTCAGACCTAGCGTGGATTTCAACTCTGCTACCTGCCAAAGGCTGGCCCCCACATGCCACGTGTTTCTCCAGTGGGCACCCTGGGGTTTCCAGCTCCATGCTCAGATGCTGGGTCCTCCACTTGACTTCTTCCAAACCCTCCCCACAAGCCAGGTCCTGCAGAGCCAAGAGCCGTGAGCTCATCCTCCAAAAGCCAGACCCCCAGGACAAGAGCCAGCTCTCAGTGAACACAGGCACAGGGCCTTGATGTTAAAAGGCACAGGCTCGGTGGTCAGGACGTCCAGATCTCATCCCCAGTCTACCTCTTGCTAGTCACTTGACCTCGAAAGCCTCAGTCTCCCCATCGGTAAGATGACAACACCCTCTAGCCCCTTCGTAATGATAAAATGATGGTTCAGCGTCTGTATCTTAATACCTGTATCATTATATAATCATTTTGTGATGCAGCCACCTCTGGCACAGAAAAAGGGCCTATTTAAGGATTAATCTAAGCATTCCTGGAAATGAGAACCCCTCCTTACCAGGCTGCCCTTCCAGGCTCTTCTGTCCTTCCCTTGGCCTTTGGCTCTTGGAAGGCTGAATTTTTCTCCCACCGGGACCTCAGGCTACAGGCTGGTTCATTTCCACTGTAACCCCTGAGGCTGTTGGCTCCTACCTCCTCCTCTTCCTCCTACTCTTCCCGCCTCCTTCCCCTCCTCCTCAGTTTGGGCTTCCCCTGTCCAAGAAGCCTCAGGATGAGCTTTGGGAACAAGGTTTTACTTGCATTTCCAACTCCGCTCTGAGCCCCTGAGCTCTGTAGAAGAGAGGAGGAAAGGGAGAAGCGAGGAAAAGCGGAAGCAGCAGAAAGTCAGGACACTGGGCTGTCATCGCAGCCCAGCCACCAGCTAGCAGTCGCCTGGGCACATTCCTTGTGTGAGCGCTAATTTCCTCATCTGTGAAGTGGGAACAGCAGGCCCTGCCTACATCCTGGGCTGGTTAAGGGATCAATGAGATGACAGCTGTGAATGTTCCTGGCAAGTGCAACGTTCGCCATGTGTTCCTGCAGTGTGTTCAAAGGCCGGTAGTGCCGCCGCCACCCAGTTCAGAACTCAGCACGAAACATGAATTTCTCATCACTTCTCACCATGAGTCTGGTCTTTCCAAAAGAAGGGAGAAGGGAAAGCCAACTGAGCAGCTCTTACCCGTCAAGTTCTCTGCTGGATGGGGCCTTGCCACAATGCTGTGCATCTGGAAATACCTTCATTTCATAGATGGGGAAACTGAGGCTCAAAGAGCTCAAATAGCCTGCCAGAAATGTGCAAGGGAGCAGGGCAAGGCTTTGCAACTCTTTCCTCTGCTCCCCATCCCTCTGCAGGGGTTACAGTGGGGGAACAAGAGAGGCTTGGAGCCCCTCATTCAGACTCAACAAAGGTCCCCAGCTAAGAAGCTAAGCGTCTCATGGTCAGTGGAAACCAGAGGGTAAACAGAATTCCATCTGTGTCCAGGGCTTTCTGGGGACACCTGTCTACGCACAGCCATTCCCACCAGAGCTCTGGTCCTGGAAAGCCAGACAGCTGGGCTGGGCCCTGTGGAATTTGTTTAGTGATCTGACCAGGTGAGAGACCCAAAGTAAGGGTGGGGGTGGAGGTGCCGCCCAGCCTCTGCCTCACTTACTGCCCAGGCCCTGCCCTCACCCCTCCTGACCAGACCCTGTCCAGGTTCTCAGCCACCCTGCCCTGGTGGGTCCTTCAGGCCACTCACTGAACAAGTGAGGGGCTGATTAGAGGTTAGAGTGCTGTGTTAGAGTATGAGATCTGAGAATATGTGTGCGCAGACTGTGCGCAGTGTCCATGTACAGTTGGGCATGTCCATGCCCATGTGTAGGCGGCCTGTCCCTACACGCTAGGAGCTGACTCCGATTCCTGCCCCATAGATGCAGGAGGACAGAGGGAGTTGTGCCCAGGGTCCCTGATCACTTCTATGGGCGCATGTTTGTGCGTGTTGTTGGGGGCTCGGGGGTGCCTTTGATCACCTGTGTGTGTGTCCCGCAAGGTGTGGGCCCGCGGGCATTGGGGTGCGCTGTGCCGCAGCACCCTCGACCAACTCTGTGTGCCCACGCACGCGTGTGTGTCCACGGGTGTGAGTGAGCGGAGGCCTCCACCGCGTCTCTACACCGGCACACCTGCGTGCGTGCCGGGGTCCCCGCCTTTCCCGCGAGCGTGCGTGAGAGGAAAGCGCTTGGCGGCCCTGCGCGACCACGAGTGTGCGCGCGCGGGGTCCCGGGCTGGGGCGCGCGCGGTGTGAGTGCTGGTGCGGGCGACTGTGGCGCGGCGCGGCTCCCTCCGCCCCCTCCGCTCCGCGCCGCCCGCCAGCCCGCCCGCGCGCTCACCCTGCTTGGCTGCCGCCGGGTGACGCGGCTGGGCCCGCCCCCTGCCTGCTGGCCTCCCGCACTCACTCGCGCCGGCCGCCGCGGAGCGGGCAGCAGCCGCGTCAGGGCCGTCCGGGGGCGCGGCCGGCGATGCCCACAGCCCCCGCCGTGCCCTGCCGGGCCTGCTGAGCCGCCCCCGGGCCGAGGTCGCGCCGGGCCGGGGCTGCGCCCGGGCGGGGCGGCGCTGCCTGCATGACCCTCCGGCGGCGCGGGGAGAAGGCGACCATCAGCATCCAGGAGCATATGGCCATCGACGTGTGCCCCGGCCCCATCCGCCCCATCAAGCAGATCTCCGACTACTTCCCCCGCTTCCCGCGGGGCCTCCCCCCGGACGCCTCGCTCCGCTCCCCCGCGCCCCCGGACGCCCCCGCACGCCCGGCCGCGGCCAGCGCGGGCCCCCGCAGCCCCTCCGACGGCGCCCGCGAGGACGAAGAGGATGTGGACCAGCTCTTCGGCGCCTACGGCTCCAGCCCCCGCCCCAGCCCGGGTCCCAGCCCCGCGCGCCCGCCTGCCAAGCCGCCGGAGGACGAGCCCGACGCCGACGGCTACGAGTCGGACGATTGCAGTAAGTTTCCAACTCGCCGACTTCGCGCCCCCTTCCCTTGCTGGGGCTCGGCGCCCCCGGCCTCGCGGGTCCCCTGGGTCGCTCCCCGCCCCCCGCGTGGTCGCCTCTCCCTCCGCGCACACCCCGGAGGCGGGGTCGCCGGGCCCTCCGCGCCCTGCCCCGACCCGGCTGGAGAGGAGGGAAGTTTGGGGGCATCCCCCAGGGCGTCCCGTTTCCGGGGTCGGGCCGCGCCCCCTCCCTGCCTGCCTGGCCTCCCGCCCGCCCGCCCTCCGGGAGCTTGGTGCGGGCAGCGGCTTTTTTTCCCATTAAGGGCGGAGCTGCGTCCGGGAGAGACACCAGTTGCTGCGGGCCGCGCGGTCACTCCCCTCTCGCCAACCGCTCCGGGAGGGCCCCGTGGCCCAGGGTCGGTCAGGGCGAGCCGGGGAGGGGCCCGGGGTTGGGAGCGGCCCTGCCTCCCGGTGGGCCCGGCTTTCCGCAGAGCGCCGCGGCTTTGCTGGCGCGCGGGCTGAGGACCAGGAGGACCATGAGGCCGCTTGTCCTTTGGAAAAATGTCCATGGACCCCGCCGCGGTGCTCCGCAGGGCCGCGGACCTTCGCACACCTGTTACGCGCGCTGCCCCCAGGCAGGAAGGGCTCCCAGCCCGCCCTCCTCCCCCGGAACTGAGCCCCGAGCCCAGGAACAGGCAACCGCAAGAGTCCCGGGGCCGAGGCCCGGCGGGTGGTCGCTCGTGGCACCTTTCTCTGTTTCTGAGGGTGCTTGTCCGGCCAAGCCGGGACTGGCTGGGAAACCGAGGCTGGAATAGGTCGCAGTCCAGTGAGGAATCGTTTTGCGCGGGTCAGGGTGGAATGGGAGACACCCGCCTTGCCCCAGTCCAGCTGTAGTCCCAGCCGTGTCACTGAGAGACCTGGAAAACCAGCGTCAAACCCCAGCCCTGCCCGGGATAGTGCCCTTGCTGGGCAGGAGTCCTGCTCTGGCTTCTCGAGGGCCCCGGCGGCCCTCCCCTGCATAGCAGGGGTGTTGGCGCCTGGCTTGGGCACTTCCCACGGCCTGCGGGCTGCGGGCCTGGAGTTTCCCAAACATCAAATGTGCCATCAGAAGATGAAGGTGGGAATTACCAGTGCCCCTCACCCTGGGGCACAGACCCCCCCATTGCCCCACCTGGGGAGGCCCATCAGCAGTGGCCAGTTAGAGCTGGGCGGCCGTAGGGAAACTGCCGGCTGTGCACTTTCTCGAGGCCTGGACGGCAGCCCTCGGGCCAGCGCCTGGCATATGGAGGCCCTGCCCTGGGGCGTGGGGGCTGGGGAGCAGTCTTGCCCCTCCACTTTCCTGCCAGCTTGGGGAAATTGGGTTGCGAGAGTGTTTTGCCCTCAGGGCTGTGCCCTAGATCCAGGCCCCTCCTCTCTGCTCTTGGAACCCTGTGGGAAGCTCACCCCGGACTTGCTGAGCCCTTGGGTAGGCCCTAAGTGGGACCCAGGTCTCTTCTTCTGCTGGCTTGAATCCAAAGCCTCCCCCAGAAGAAGGGATGGGAAAGTTGTTCCCATTTCCGTCATCTCCACTGTTGCACCAAGGAAGTGAGGGGGAGGGCAGAGCTTCCGTCCCCACTCCTGGTGCCACAGAGGGCCCTCTGGATGGCAAATGGCCAAGAGGTGGATAGCTGGCATTTTTTTTTTTTTTTTGGCTGGCTCTAACCCACAAGGCAAGGAGGGGATGGGGAAGCTCAAAACTCAGGCCAGCCAGCCCCACCTCCTCCGTCAGCTCAGCAGCCCTTCACAGGGCATGTCCTGGCAGCAGGGCTGGGTCCCTGGCCTCAGATACATGCCGTGTGGGGGCCAGACTCACATAGGGTCAGCAGTGCAGGGCAGAGCTGGACGCAGCTTTGCCAGCTTGCACTTTGTGCTGGCCACGCCCATGTTACCAGGACATACCAAAGAAATGCTGAAAACGGACTCAGAAGAGCCAAGGAGGATGGTGTGCCACAGAGCCAGGGCCGGCTTGGGCCACTGTCGCCCCCTTCAAGTGGTGCCCCACCCAGGCTTGGATCCTGCTGGAGGCTGAGCAAACATCTTAGGCACGGGAGCCCAGAACTCTTGGCTCTTGTCCATGGTGGGGGAACAGGTTCTGGGGTGGGACCGCCTTCCCCTCAGTACCCCAGACCATGCCCCGCTCTGGGCTGTGACAACCAGATCCCTAGAATAAGCCTAAATGATTCAAGCCAGATGGTTCATTACGGCTTTAGCCAGGGTTATGCTATTTGCTGCCCTAATTATTGGATTATCTCTGTTCTGACAAGAAGAAATGAGGGCGGTTGCTCTGTTGTCCAAGGCGGAGAGTGAAGTGCTGTTTATTTGCTCAGCCTTTTCTCCCGGCTCTTTAAAGCCCTTCCTTTATTAAGTCATGTCAGAGCGCAAGCACACAACTCATATGTTCCCAGCAGATTTCGCAGAGGGGCGATGACAGGGAGGAAAGGCGGTGAATGTCTGAGGGAGCAACAGGACCTGGTCACCACCCTGCCAGTTCTCCTAGGATGGCCTCTCCGGTGGGCTGCCCTCCAGGCGGGCCCTGGGCCCTCAAACCACACACTGCCCTACCTGGGATGCTCTCCTGCCTGGCCCCACCTGTGGAAGCCCAGTCCATTCTTCAAAGCTGTAATCACCAGGGGGCTGTGGATTGCAAGTGACAGATAACCAACTCAGAGTGGCTTAAACCATGACAGCTGAGGTCTTGCTGCTCCAGGGTGCACCAATGCGGCAGCACCTCAGCACCATTAGAGGTGATGGCTCTGTCTGTCTTTGCATGTGGCTGTCAGCTTTTCCTTGTAGACAGAAAATCAAGACCGATTTCCTATTCCCAAGGGTGCCTGGGTGAGGAAGGTTCAGGTGCAAACAAGGTCAGAATGATGCTGTCCGTCTCCATCAGCCAAACGGGGCCCTCAGGTCCAAGGTGGCTCCTGTGGGTCTAGGCATCGCATGTAATGATAAGGTCCTCCCTTGGGTAAGGACCGATTTCTTCTCTCATGTCTCAGTTTAAGAGTGAGGAAACCTCTTCTGGAAGTCCCCAGGAGACCTGTCCTTTGGTCTCATTGGCCAGGATTGCACCGGGGCTGGGTCAGAACTGATGTCCATGCAGGTCTGGGGCAAGGACAAAGTGTTGAGTGCACCTCCAAGGCTCTCCTCGGCAGGGGGCGTATTCCAGCCCCCACCGGCTCTGGGGCCCTTCCTTTGAGCCCAGAACCTCTTTGGCCCCAGTCATGTTCTACCTGGACCTGTCATATTTTTACTGCACTTAACATGACAGCACCATGTGGCAGGATCTGTGCTAGACACAGAGATACAAGGATGCTGAGAGGTGACTCTGAGTTGAGGGTATTCATCAAAACCAAGAAAAATAAGTGGCTCTGCAGCGAGGTACAGGGAGGCAAGAACCCCAGTGGGAAGCTCTGGCTTGCAGAGCTCACTCACAGAGAGGGCTCAGCTCTAAGACTGGGAGGAGGGAGGAGGTGGGCTGGCAGAGGGGAAGGAGGAAAGGGAGGTGCTCTTGGCAGAGGGACAGCTGTGTACACAGGTCCTGAAGTGTCAGAAACTCAGCCCATTGTAGGAGAAACAATAGAGCCAAGAGGCTGAAACAAGGGGAGGAGATTGATGAGGAGGCCAAAGCGGTCATATCACAGAAGGTCTTGAATGCCACACTAAGGAGGTTGCACTGTGTCCAGGAGTTGATGGAGAATCTTTGAACAATTTAAAGCAGATGAATGAAGATATTTATAAAAATCGTAACACTCATCTCTAAGGTGCTGGGAAGCAGGGATGGTGGCTCATTCCTCTCTATCCCCCTGCAGTGCCTGACTGGCTGTGTGCCTTAGTTTCCCCAAGTATAAAATGCTTTCAGCACAGGCTTGATGATTTTCTATGGTCCTTGCCACAGTTATTTTGTCTTTGTAAACTATTTGAGAGTTTACAAAGACAATTTACAAAGAGATTTTCTTTTTTCTTCCAAAAAAAAAAAAAAAGAAAGAAAGAAATCAGGGCAGATTTCCTATTCCCAAGGGTGTGTGGGTCAGGAAAGTCCAGGCGCAAAGCAAGGTTATGGTGATGCTGTCAGTCTCCATCAGCCAGGCAGGGGGTGTTCAGCTTTGGAGGAGCCAACAGGGGCTTGAGCTGGATTTTCTGTGAATCAGCCCCATTAAAGCTCTATAATTATCGACAGGCGGGTGAGAACTCTCAAAGGCCCATTAGTGACCAACCCTCATTATTTCTCTGAAAATGTAAGCTTCAGTGGGGCCAAGTGATTTGGGCGCTCCAAGGGCAGAGCAGTGTGGCTGTCACAGAGAAGCGCCTTCCCCTACCCCCAGGGCCCTCCTCACTCCCAGCACAAGACTGAGGCGCTTTTCCAACTGGAAGTCCTCTCCAGGGCAGCGCGGAAGCCCCACCCTCCTTCCCCAAGAGCTACTCTGCTTTCCTCTCCTTTCGTTTCTTAGTTGCAGCCTCCTAAGATGTCAGCGAAACAAAGTGGCAAACTGGCCTGACTAAAACTGGAGTCTCACTCAGTACAAGACCGAAATAAAATAAAATATAAAAATAAAAGTGGGCTGGGCGCGGTGGCTCACACCTGTAATCCCAGCACTTTGGGAGGCGGAGGCGGGAGGATCGCTTGAGCCCGGGAGTTCAAGACCAGCCTGAGCAACATAGTGAGACCCACCCGCCAACTGTCTCTGTGTAAAAAAATTATTTTAATTGTCTGGGCATGGTGGTGTGCGCCTGTCATCCCAGCTACTTGGGAGGCTGACTTAAGAGGATTGCTTGAGCCTGGGAGGTTGAACTGTGATCACACCACTGCACTCTGGCCTGGGCAACAGAACAAGACCCTGTCTCAGAAAACAAGCAAACAAACAAAACAACTTTTTGAGAGCCACTAGGCTTTAAGGCAGTGTTGAAGAGGCCTAGATTCTGTGCCCAGGTCTTTTGGGCCACGCTGAGCAGCTTACCTCCCCTCTCTGAGCCTCATTTCTCTGAAGGGAAATGAAGAGTTTGGGCCATGTGCTCCCTAAGAGAGCTTCGCCAGATCTCTCAAAATTGTGACTGAGCTTCTATTTATAAACTATCATTTCTTACAGACCTTCCGCGGAGTTCAAAGAAATTCATCAGTCCCTTCCCGGTAACATACTGGGCGTGCCGCTCCCTCCAAGGAGGTGGTAACAGGTGTCTGATCACCCCGTCCTCAGACACTCCCCTTCTGGAGCTGGGTATCCTGGGGAGGACGGCAGGCAGCCGCGTCTTCTGGCTGCCCTTCTCTGGGGTTGGGAAACAGGCAGAAATCAGAGTGTGCATTCTTCCACATGGGCAGCGCTCCAGATCCAAGCTCCTGGGAGCACCTGGAGGGCAAGTTAGTTTGAATGGAACTGCCACGTGTGTCTGCATCTGCTCTTTATTGGTCTCACAGGTGTGGCCAAGACAAGGTCCCTGAGCTCAGGAGGCGAATTCGTTGGGGGAACAAACCCCAGGTAGGCCCAACCTGAGCTGCAGATGGATTTACTGTCACGTAAAGTCAACAGCTCTGGAGAACATTGTTGCGGAACGATTGGTGCATCTTGGGCTGTGGCTGTGTTCGTTGCTGGCCCGTGGATGGCAGCCAGCACGCAGGCAGCCGAAGGCCAGCTACGGCAATTGCCGAGGCACAAACACCCTGCTCGGGAGAACGTGTCCCTGGCTCCACTCAAGACCTAGTATTTTTTTTTTGAGACAGGATCTCGCTCTGCCACCCAGGTTGGAGTGCAGTAGAAAAATCATGCTCTTTGTAGCCTCAACTTCCTGGGCTGAAGCGGTCCTCCCACCTCAGCCCCCCAAGTAGCTGGGACCGCAGGTATGCACCACCGCACACAGTTATTTTTGTATTTTTTGTAGACATTGGTGTTGCCATGTTTGGCCAGGCTGCTGTTGAACTCCTGAGCTCAAACGATCCACCCGCCTCAGCCTCCCAAAGTGCTGGATTACAGGCGTGGTCACCGCGCCCGGCCGCTCAGGACCTGCTGGCTCTTAGTTTGCACACAGTTCTAACAAGTGTCATCACCTGGTTTCATGGGAGAAGGAATTAGTGAATAGGTGAGAGAGCTGTTTGTGCTACCGGAGGCGAGTAATCTCATAGGACTTTCAGGCTGATGTCAAAGGAGGAGGCAGAAAAATGAAGAAAACCAAAAAGAGGGACCCCCCCCCGGGGACCCCCAGTGGAGGGGTTGCCGCATTTCCCCGTCCGCATCTGGACTATGACTGTGTCGTGCGGAAAAGTAATCGCAGCCAAAGAAATGACGGAGGTTATTCGGAAAAGCTTAAGTGACCGTGTGTGTGTCCTGTTCCCAAAGGCAGGAAGGGAACGGTCCAGTTTAGAGCAGTTTCATTCCGAATGGGTCTCACGGAAGCCAGTACTGTGAGCTAGAAAAGCCACCAGAGGGGTCTGCTCCTTCCGTAAAGATCTTCTGAGCGCCTCATACACCCCAGGGACTGTGTGCTGTGAGGGGGATGCTGCTGTTGTCTCCATTTTACAGATGAGTAAAACGGAGGCACAGAGATGCCCGATCAGCTGGTCACACAGCAGGGAAGTGCATGATGGGCTCTGAACCCAGGAGACTGATGTCAGGGGGCAGGGCTTGCACCCCACACTGTGCTGCAGCCAAAGACAGAGACACGTGCCCCATCCCGTATGAGGAGGGGGTGATGTAGACAAACGCCGCTCCCATCACCAGCTCAGAGTAAACGACACTCCATACACGTGGCCCCTCACCAGCCCATTTTCCTGCAGACCCAGGAAACTTACGGCTGGGCCCCAGCACTCGCCCAGAGATCTGCAAACTTGTTCTATAAAGGGCCGGATAGTAAATACGTCAGCTGTGCAGGCCATATGGTCCCTCTGAAGCGGGAAAGCAGCCACAGATGAGGCGTGAATGGATGGGCCTGGTCAGGTTTGGCCAGCGGGCCGTAATTTTATCTAGACCCATGCTGGGAGCCTAGCTCAGAGTCCTGGCCTGAAGAATAAAGTCTTTCAAGTTTGGCCTTCTCTTATCCCAGGATCACACTAGCCACTAAGCCCACACCTGTTGGTTGGCCTGTGGTTGGAATGTCACCTCCCCCAGCCCCACTGTGCCATTAGCCAACTCCTACTCATTCCTTGTGGCTCAGGTGAAACATCACCTCCTCCAGGAAGCCTTCCCTGATGGTCCCAATTCACATGGGCTTCCCGAGGCTCCTGGCTCACCAGGTTCTACTGCAGTAAATTCTTTCCACGTGTTCCTCCCATTAAGCTGTGCTTTCCTTGGGGTAGGGACCCTGCCTTACAGATGTCCGTGCGCTAGAGTCTGGCACGTTGTAAACACTTGGTAAATAATGAATGAATGAAACACCCGTTGACCAGCCCTGCAGCCTGGGAGCAGACTCTGGGCTTCTGAAGCCATCCGTGAATGTGTATCTTGCTGTCTGGGGACTGCCCCCAAGCTCTGCCCTCCCCTTGGCCTGCGTGCTGAGAGCTGCTTCTGCGTGAAAGGCCACAGCTGCTCTGCGTGATTGACCCTGGGGAGGGAGGCAGCTGCACCCAATTATGGCTGCACCCTCCCCTGGCTTTTGGGAGTTGCCGCTGCCGTTGAGAGATTTGGGGGCGGCGGTATGAGGACGAAGCTGGCTCCTCACAGCCTGCCCAGGGTCCCCGAACGGCCCGAGAGACAGAGGAGTTGCAGTATTGTGTGTTTTCTGGGGACTGGTGAGCAGATCAGCTGGTCTTCCTGGCTAGGCCTGCCCCTCTCAAAGCCTCCTCTTCTCTGCCTTCTCGTGTGATCCTTGTGACATTCACAGGTGAGGGAAACTGAGGCATGGGGCCTAGACTTGCAGTTGCACCAGGAGGGCAGGAAGTCTTTTGGCCGGGTGCCCAGCTCAGGTGGGCCTCACACTTGGCCAGGCGGGACTGGGTGCCCACCTGACCTCTCTAGATCTCAGTTCCTCCTCTGGAAAGGGGAGAATGGCGTGAATTCCCAGGGTTGGGTGGGGCTGGGAGGATGGGTGAGGGGCTGGCCTGCAGTAGGTCCTCAGTTCGTGGAAGCCGCCATGGGATGGTGGCACCTGCCCAGGCCAGACTCATCTGGCCACACGGGCAGGTGACGCTTCTCCAAGACGTGGCCAGCGTGGGACCTGTGCCCTCCTCTGTTCGCAGCTGCCCTGGGCACCCTGGACTTCAGTCTGTTGTATGACCAGGAGAGCAATGCCCTCCACTGCACCATCACCAAGGCCAAGGTAGGCTCTGCCAACCTACCCCCAAAGTCTCTGCCCTGGGGTCCTCAAGAGAAGGCTGAGGTTAGGGAGGCCAGACCCCCCCCCATTTACTGTCCAGGCTTTTGGGTGTCTGTGCTGTGTGGGGTGGGGGCCAGGAAAAAGTTCTTGCCTAAACCTTGAATACCCAACCCCAAGAAACAGCCTGGTTAGTCAGGCATTTCAGGGAGCAAAGAAAAGAAACAGACAAGAATGGGAGGATCAAGGCCGGGACGGAGGCCCCCGAGCCTGGGGAGGGGCTGCTGAGAGGGAAAGGGGGGCAGGGCGATGTCTGTCCTGCAGGCCAAGGGAGGCGGGTTGGGTGCTGGTGCCTCTGGGCCTCCCAGATGACGCCACTGTGCACCCTGGAAGCCGAGCCACAGGAGGAAGTTGTCGCCACTGCCAGCAGGCCGTCCAGGGCCTGAGCCCAGAGGCCCTCTGAGCCTCACTGCGTGGGCTGGGGTCGGGGGTGTCTGTGGCCCCTCTGCTGCCCGGTCCGGCCCCTGGTGCTTCCCTCTGGCTCTGCCTCTTGAGCCAGAACGTGTCCGCTCCATGTTCTCAACTGTCCTGTTCCTTTGCCCACTCACCCCATTGCTCCCTGTGGGAGGAAGGTGCCAAAATTGATGTTCTCTCGCAAGGTAAGGGCCTGTGTGGCCGGTGGAGTCCCCCAGTAGTGCCACGCAAGGGCCTGAGCCAGCCCAGCTCAGATCCAGCGGCTTCTGGCAGAGCTGCCTGGGCTTAGGCCCCACCCAGCCTCCCAACCTGCAGCCCCCCTTGCCCTTCCTCCCAGCTTGCCAGTGAGGGCTGCCCTTGGCACTGTGCCCACCCAGTGGGACAGGCTACTGGGTGTCACCACAGGCCATCCCCCAGCCCAGCCTGGGCCACAACACATGGACTGCCACGGGCAGGCGTGGGCGCCATCCACCCTAGGCCCAGGGCTCTGACTGGGCACTGAGAGGCCTGCACGCCTGCCCCACTGCTGCCCTCCCCTCTAGAACCACCCAGGCTGTGACTCAGGGCAAGCCCAGCCTTGCCTTGCAGGGGTGCTCCAGCCCACCCCTAGGGGCAGGGCTGAGCATTTGGCAAACTCCAGCTGTGCCAAGGTAGAGGCCAGGCTAGACCCCTCTCCTTTCCCTCTGCCCGGCTTTGTAGAGGTGGTCCAGGCCTGGGGACTGGAGGGGTGCTGGCTGCCAGGCCACTCTGGCCAAAGCCCACCACTTCTTGTCCCGACGCCAGACGCCAGGGCCTTCCCTTCCCAGCTCCAGGTGCGTGTGTGTGCGCACACACATAGTCAAGCAATGTGAGAATGAGAGCCAAGCAAGGCGGATTTCCCCTTACGTGGATCTGTGTGTGTGCATATGTGGGTACTGTGCATGCATACTTGTGTGTGTCCTGAACGGGGGTCTCTGTGCATGTGTGGGTACTGTGCGTGCACACGTGCGTGTGTCCTGAATGTGGGTCTCTGTGCGTGTGGGTACTGTGTGCACACA
>NW_016107756.1:871505-884702 GCF_001604975.1 Cebus imitator | reverse complement strand
TGTGTGTGCATGTGTGGGTACTGTGCGTGCACACGTGTGTGTGTCCTGAATGTGGGTCTCTGTGTGTGCATGTGTGAGTACTGTGCGTGCACATGTGTGTGTGTGTACTGAACGTGGGTCTCTGTGTGTGCATGTGTGGGTACTGTGCGTGCACACGTGTGTGTGTCCTGAATGTGGGTCTCTGTGCATGTGGGTACTGTGTGCACACACATATGAGTGTGTGTCCTGAATGTGGGTCTCTGTGTGTCCATGTGTGGGTACTGTGGGCGTGCACGTGTGTGTGTCCTGAATGTGGGTCTTTGTGTGTGCATGTGTGGGTACTGTGCGTGCACACGTGTGTGTGTCCTGAATGTGGGTCTCTGTGTGTGCATGTGTGAGTACTGTGCGTGCACANTTTGTGTGTGCATGTGTGGGTACTGTGCGTGCACACGTGTGTGTGTCCTGAATGTGGGTCTCTGTGTGTGCATGTGTGAGTACTGTGCGTGCACACGTGTGTGTGTACTGAACGTGGGTCTCTGTGTGTGCATGTGTGGGTACTGTGCGTGCACATGTGTAAGTGTGTGTCCACTTGGCCTGTGTCCCTCAGGTATCAGAGGTAGGGATGGGAGGCCGGGTTCCTTGTATGTAAATCCAGTTCTGTAGGGAAGGGGGTGATGCAGGCCGGGAAAGAGCTGGGGTTCTGGGCTGGGGTGTGGGGAGGGGCCCAGGGTGGCCGAGCTGAAGCAGGGCTGACATAGGTCCCTGGAGGGCCAGGGGGAGGCAGGACGCCCCAGGGTGCACCCTTGCTGGTCCCCCCCCATATGGGTAAGTCTCAGTTTCCCATCTGTAAATACAGTAGTTGATGGTCCCTGCCCTGCATGGCTGTTGTGAGCATTACATGAATGAACACGCAGCCCCTGGCGCTGCCAGTTCTGGGAGACTCTTGGTGGTTTTTTATTGTGGTAAAATATGCAAATATAAATTTCCCATCTCAACCATTTTTTTTTGACTCCTCCCCTCCACGCTCAGCCATTTTTGGTGCACAGTTCGGTTGTGCTGAGAACCTTCTACCTTCACACTGCAGTGCAGCCCATGGCCAGAGCCCTCTTCAGCTTGCAAAACTGAAACTGCTCATTAAACAGCAGCTCCCGTTCCTCCTCCCCTGGGCCCTGGGGAGGCCGCCGCTTTGCTTCCTTCTCTCTGGATGTGACTATTCTAGGGTATTCTAGGATCCGCAGAAGTGCAGTTCACCAGCACCTGTCCTTGGTGTCTTTCACTCAGCGGAAAGTCTTCAGGCTCCATCCCCGTCGCAGTGCGGGTCAGAACTTCCTTTTTCAGGCTGAATAATACTTGAGACTAGGAAGCTCCTCTCCCGAACACTTCGCCAGCAACAGCCTCCGAGAGGCCAAGGGCGGGCAGGGCTGGGGTTTTGGGGAGAGGCTGTCCTCTTAAAGCCAGAGCCCCCATATGTTTCCTCAGTGCTGGCCAGGGCCTTCCCTGGGGCCGCCTCCGCCCATCCTTCCTGGATTCGTCCGTTTCACACGGCCAGCAGAGACATACCTGAGACTGGGTAATTTATAAAGGAAAGAGGATTATTGGACTTCCTGTTCCACAAGGCTGGGGAGGCCTCACAGTCATGGCAGAAGGTGAAAGGCTCATCTCACACGTTTGGTGGCAATAGAGAGAATGGGATCCAAGCAAGATGGGTTTCTGCTTCTCAGACCATCAGATCGTGTGAGACTGACTGACTGCCACAGGAACAGTGTGGGAAACCTCCCCTGTGACTCAGTTATCTCCCGCTGGGTCTGTCTCCCAAAATGTGGGAATGGTAGGGTACAATTTAAGATGAGATTTGGGTGGGACACAGTCTAACCAGATCACCTCCGGTGAGGCCTCCCCTTAACCCACGGGGTCGGTGTCTGTCTCTTGAGGACTCCTTAGCTGGGGAGAGTCTGCCCAAGAGCCCCACTAGCAGCTCCTGGCCCTGGAAACAGGCTCCTGCCCTTCCCCCTCTAAGGACAGAGCGCCCCAGAGGGCTGGGTGGAGAAACATGGGCCAAACGAAAACATTTTAAGCTACAACAGACAAATGTGTAAGAAAGTAAGAGTAAGACACCGGGCACCCTCCCCGCTCAGGCTGGGCCACAGATTCCCGGAACTCTGCACTTCAGGCACTTGGTGGGAAAGGCTCGAGGCTGAGGCGAGGGAGTTGGGTTTGGAAGAGCAGCCTTGCCACCTCGAGCACACGTGAGGCCACTGAACCAGGCCCCGTCCCAGAGGCAGCCCCACAGTGCAGGGCACAGCTCAGATGCGCCCCCAGGACCTTGGCCGCTTCTCCAGCACCTTGCAGGGCCTGGCGTGCAGAGAAGGGAGCATCGCCCTGCCTGCCAGGCCCTGTGTCCACATCGTCCCCCTGCCTCTCACTCCAGCCCCAGGAAGGTGGGACTATTACACCCCTGCCCTTATTTTTTTGTAATTTGAGACAGGGTCTTGCTCTGTCACCCAGGCTGGAGTGCAGCCTCCACTTCCCAGGTTCAAGCAATCCTTCCACCTCAGCTTCCATAGTAGCTGGGACCACAGGCACGGGCCACCATGCCCAGCTAATTTTTTAGCTTTTGAAGATACAGGGTCTTACTATGTTGCCCAGGCTGGTCTCGAATCTTGGGCTGAAGTGCTCGGATTACAGATGTGAGCCACTGTTCCCGGCCAACCCGTTTTGCAGATGACAAAGTTGAGGCTTAGATGCAAAGTAACTCATCCACTTCCCAACTGGTGACCACAGGAGCTGAGCCCAGAACCCAAGCCAGCCAGGCCCCCACAACTCTGCCCTTTGCCAGAGTCAGAGAAGTGGGTAGTTGGAAGTCCCCGCCGAATCCGCCAGGGCTCCGTCAAACCTAGGCAGGGTGGGCCTGGCAGGAGCCTCAGCCTCCCTTGGAGATGGGCTGGTGTGAGCAGCCATGCGCCTCCTGACCCGGCTGGGTAGAAGCCTTGCAGTGCATCTTTGAATAATGTCCTGGGGTTGCCAGCTGCACCCCATAGATGCCACAGCTGCCTCCCTGCATTCCTGTGCACCAGCCCAGAAGAAAAAAATGCAGTTTTCAGAAACAGGAGCCTGCTGAGGTCAGCAAAGCTCCTGTGTGCATGCTTCTGTGTGCCCCAGCTGTGCACGCCTGGCTGGGTTTTCTAGAAAAACCAGAGTGAGTGAGGGGTGCCATCTTGTGGAGGGACCTCTGTGGCCAGTCAGTTTGTGTGACCTCCACGGACTGACTGGGAGTTGTGGCAAATCGGACCCAAAGTGGGGCCTGGTCTCCAACCGTGTCCCGGGGTTATGTGGATTTAGGGTCAGTGAGGGACTTGGCCACTCAGGAGGCCGTGCTCAGAAGATGGGGGAGGGGAGTTAGGAGAAGGGCCTGACCACAGGGGGTGGGGAGGGAGGCTCCGAGGAAGGGGAGCCACCTGGCTTCCAGGGAGAGAAGAGAAAGAGAAAGTTTGTCCTGACAGACGCCCCTGACAGCTGCCCTGGGCCAGGATGTTAACAGGAGGGGAGATTGCGCTGGCGCTGAGCCAGCCTCGCTCCCTCTGTCTGGAAGTGTGGGGCTTGGGGTCTTCTGTGAAAGGGGCCATGAGTGGACCCACCCAGGAAACCCAGGGGACAAGGGCACCTGCAGGCTCCGTCTCCCTGATTTCCAGTTCACACCTTTGCTGTTCTCTGCCCAGGGCCTGAAGCCGATGGACCACAATGGGCTGGCAGACCCCTACGTCAAGCTGCACCTGCTGCCCGGAGCCAGTAAGGTGAGGGTTTTCACGCAGACCCCCCCACCCGCTGCACCTGACCACACTGATGGGGCCTGGACTAGGCTGGGGGCACCCAGGGAGGCCCACAGCTGCCACTCCCCTCAGAGCCCACGCAAGCTGAGGGGACCTCGGCCATTCACCTCCACGCAAAGCACCAGGTCTGCCCCACACCCTGGATGCCTCCTGGGGACCTCACGTGTCCGCCTTACCTACCTGCTGACCTGGGGAAACCCCTGGAGAATTTACAGGCCGGCACTTTATGAGAAGCATTTGCAACTGGAAGTTACTGTTAGGTGCAAACAGAGGACTCGGGTTCAATAACACTGGGAACCATTCAGAAGCAGGTTCCTGTGCCGTAGGACTTACCATTTAATGTGTTGATGGGCTGCTCCTTGACTCTCCGTAAGGAGGATGAAGTGGGCAGCATCTGCCCAATATATTTGACCACAGGATCCTTGTTCCTGCACTGGGGACCTGGGGGTCAACCACACATGCAGTCGGGGCACCAGCGCAGCAGGTGCATCTAGGAGAGGGGAGGGAAAAAAGTCGCTGTTAAATAAAAGCATCAAGGTGACCTTGAGCTGTGGAAAATCAGAACCTAATTAGTCTCCCTTCTGTGCATCTGACACTTCAGTGTTGTTTTATTTTTAATTTCACGGGGCAGAGTCTGAGTTGACTTGGGGCCCTAAATGTGTAGGCCTGGGGTCCAGGAGGACCTGCTCAGAAGGGGCCATCCCCTTTCTCTAGGGAGACAGGGCTGCAGGAGAAATGGCAGTGACCCACCACCTAGTCCTGGGGAAGAAATGGGCTCCCCATTCCAGGCGGGCGTCGATGTCCTTATGCAGGTGGGCTCGGTGTGAGGGCCAGGGCGAGTGTGACCGGGGACGTGTGCCTGACACAGGAGCTCAGGGCCCCCTCATCTGTGGGACTGGAGCTGGCAGTGCCTGGCTGCCGCATTTTAGGAGGTCCCCAGGACTCTCCCAAGTGTTTTATAAAGTGTGGTCTCCTTGTAAACAAGGTCCCGAAAGCCATGTGAGAGGGATTCCTGTGCCCTGTCCATGGTGCGGAACCCACGCTGCCACAGAGCTGGAATGGGAAGCCGGGGCTGCCGACCTCCCAGCCTGGGCTGGGTGTGGCAGGCATCAGACCAATTCAAACACGGAGCTCAGAGTCGATGGCTCAGGAGGACGGAGTGGCTGCAACGTTCCGGCTCAGAGTCCACCCCCGAGGCATACCGGAGGACAGGATGGGTTCCAGGCAGAGGGAACAGTCCGAAAAGGCAGGGCGTGCCCTGGGAAGGAGACCCCAGTTCCACACAGGCCTCCTGCAGAACCCACCCCAGGCATCAGGGGCTGGAGGCAGGACCCTCCTTGGATGAGCCTCCTACGGCTGCTGCAGCAGATGACCCCGAACCTCGTGGCTTGAAGCAGCGCGCTCTCTCTGACGGCTCTGCAGGTTGCAGTCCATCCAAGCTCTCCCTGGGCTAAAATCAAGCTGTCAGCAGGGCTGCGTTTCTCCTGGAGCCCGGGGAGCCTACCTATTGCCTGGCTCTTTCTGACTTCTAGAGGCTGCCCACCCTCCACCTTCACAGCAGGCCCTGTTGCATCTCCCTGGCCTCCTTCCTTGGTGACATCGCAGTCTTTCTTCTCTGCTCATTCTGCTTTTAAGGACCCTGTGACCACTCGGGGCCACCGAGACAATCCAGGATCATCTCCCTGTCATAACGTCAGCCTGTTAACGACCCGACTTCACCGGCAGCTCCACTCCCCTTGGCCGTGTTGAGAACCTATTCACAGGTTCCAAGATGCGGACGTGGCCATCTCTGGGGGCCGCTGTTCTGTCTGACACATCCTTTGATGCTAATAATATCATTTTTCCCTTCTCCAGGCAAATAAGCTCAGAACAAAGACTCTCCGTAACACTCTGAACCCCACGTGGAACGAGACCCTCACTTACTATGGGATCACAGATGAAGACATGCTCCGCAAGACCCTGCGGTGGGTGAGGGGCCCGGGCCGCTGCCCCCTCCCCGTCCCCACCCCCACCCAGCTGTCCTAGTGAAGGCAGGACTGGGGGTCAGATGGTCCCCTGTGGGTTCAACCTCATGCCAGCAACTGCAGCCTGGGTTCAAAGACAGGCAGACAGGTTAGTCCGTGCCGGTGGAGCCTGGTGGATGGAAAAGGGTCACCCTGGCCTGTCCCCTGAAGGTGCATCCTGGGGCCTCTCAGGGTGCTGGAGGTGGTTCCCTCTGGAGAACTGGCTCCCCAGCCTCCTGGCTACCCCTTCTTTCTCCTGTCCCCTCCTTGAACTGGAGGACACTTGTCCAGGAGGACAGTGCCTGACATCATGCCACACTCTGGCCCTGTCACCCAGGCATCTTGTGCCTCTCCCTCCCCAGACCAGGGTAGGGCTCGAGGCAGGAAAAGCCAGGGCCGGCCCTCCCCTCGCACATCCCCCCACGCCCAGCGCGTCTGAGGCGCTGGCTGTGCCTCTTGCCCCTGACCCACCCCAGGATCTCCGTGTGCGACGAGGACAAATTCCGGCACAACGAGTTCATCGGGGAGACACGAGTGCCTCTGAAGAAGCTGAAGCCCAACCACACCAAGACGTTCAGCATCTGCCTGGAGAAGCAGCTGCCGGTGAGAGCACTGGTTGAGCACCTGCTGCGTACCTGGCTCAGTGGCAGGTGCTGAGAAGGCAGAACTTCCTGCCTGTGATGGGCTCCTGAGGGGCAGAGTGAGAGGGGAGGGGAGATTGAGGAGGTGAGCTTGAAGAGGCGAGGGACTGGAGGCCAGGAAGGACCATGGCTTTCACGGGAGGTGCTAGGCAGAGGGAACGCGGGGGATGACATTTTACCAGGCTTGCTGGCCCTGGGCTCAGGAAGTCTGGAAGAAGAGGGCGGGAGGCCCGGGGAGACAGGGAGAGATGGGCGCAGCCCTGACCTGGCCTTTGCAGCGGGAGGGGGGCTTTATTCTGGATCGGATGTGCAGGTAGCAGATAGGACTTCCTTGGGTGCGGGGAGGACAGATCTGAGGTTTGAGGTCTGAGCCCCTGAAGCCTGAGAGGCTGTTCACTGTGCCCAGAGGACTGGGGCAGGGACCACATGCAGGTGGGACACTCAAGGAGCATGCTTGGAACGGGTTAGACCTGAGTGCCTGTGAGATACGCAGAGAAGACAGAAGAGTATCCTTTCTGGGAAATGGCACTTGTCTGAACATTACGTAAGAAGAGATTTTGCCCCCGGCCTGCTCCAGCAGCCACGCCCTCCTGAGTCTTGGTGTATATAGGGCTGGCAAAGCCCTTATGAACCAGGTAAAGGCCCTCTCACCAGGGTTCCCCAGTGCCACCAGGGTCAAGAGAAATGCTGGCCCTCAGCCCTCTAGTGTTCAGGACACAGGCAGAGGCATGGTCCCCTTCCTGGCACGTGGTCCCCTTAGAGGTCTGGGCAAGGGGCAAGTTCAGGAGGACAAAGCCCAGCAGCTGTCCCCAGTGTGCCCAGCCCCAGTGGGGCCCAGAGATGTGGACTCACGTCCAACTTAACCCAAGTCAAGCCCTGGGGGCGAGTCAGCCTGTGACTGGGGCTTCCTCCCAGGGTCCCAGTTCTGTCTTTCCGCATCACTTGGTCCAGTTTGATTTCCTTATCACGTTCCCTCCCACCCAGACATTTGTGTGATGGATATCACTTTTTCTGTGTTATTGTTAGTCACTAACCACAGGTAACCCGATTTTCCCACATGATCTATGTCACTTAAGAAAGGCAACATCAGCGCTGCTGTAGTCGTGTTCCTGAGTTTTGATTACCGGCATAAACAACCGTGTGGATGTGTACATGGGGTGTCAACGTGTGTGTGTGTATGTGCCCGTATGCGAATCGTATGTGTGAGACCGTGTGTCTGTGTGTGTTGTGTGTTGGTGAAAGCATGTGCGTGCCTGTGCATGGCCAAGATCAGGGCGTTGCTGGATGTGCTACCAGCTCATTAGTGCAGTTCAGGGACACACAAGTGACCACAGGAGTGAAGTTTGGGGTACCCCCCCACCCCACAGTAAAGCCACATTCTGGTGATACTTTTATTTATTTATTTTTATGTTTTTTTGAGACAGAGTCTTGCTCTGTCCCCCAGGCTGGAATGCATTGGCACAATCTTGACTCACTGCAACCTCTACCTTCTGGGTTCAAGTGATTCTTGTGTCTCAGCCTCCCGAGTGGCTGGGATTACAGGCACGCGCCACCACACCCAGCTAATTTTTGCATTTTTAGCAGAGACGGGGTTTCACTATGTTGGCCAAGCTGGTCTCAAACTCATAACCTAGAATGATCCATCTGCCTCAACCTCCCAAAGTTCTGGGATTACAGGCATGAGCCCCCATGCCTGGCTAATTTTTGTATTGTTAGTAGAGATGGGTTTGCCACATTGGCCAGGCAAGTCTTGAACGCCTGACCTCCAGTGATCCCCCTGCCTTGGCCTCCCAGACTGCTGGGATTATAGGGACGAGCCCCTGTGCCAGGCCTCTGGTGTACATTTTAGATTTTATAGTCTGAACATTATCTATTTTTTATTTTTTATTTTTTTTGAGACGGAGTTTCGCTCTTGTTACCCAGGCTATAGTGCAATGGCACGATCTCGGCTCACCGCAACCTCCGCCTCCTGGGTTCAGGTGATTCTCTTGCCTCAGCCTCCTGAGTAGCTGGGATTACAGGCACGCGCCACCATGCCCAGCTAATTTTTTGTATTTTTAGTAGAGACGGGGTTTCACCATGTTGACCAGGATGGTCTCGATCTCTTGACCTCGTGATCCACCCGCCTCGGCCTCCCAAAGTGCTGGGATTACAGGCGTGAGCCACCCCGCCCGGCCTTTTTTTTTTTTTTTTGAGACGGAGTTTCGCTCTTGTTACCCAGGCTGGAGTGCAATGGCGCAATCTCGCTCACCGCAACCTCCGCCTCCTGGGTTCAGGCAATTCTCCTGCCTCAGCCTCCTGAGTAGCTGGAACTACAGACACGCGCCACCATGCCCAGCTAATTTTTTGTATTTTTAGTAGAGACGGGGTTTCACCATGTTGACCAGGATGGTCTCGATCTCTTGACCTCGTGATCCACCCGCCTCGGCCTCCCAAAGTGCTGGGATTACAGGCTTGAGCCACCGCGCCCGGCCCACATTATCTATTTTAAGTCAATACTGAATAATACCCAGTGGTCTTCTTATGAAACAACCCAAAATACCATATCCCACCCCTGAAAAAACAGCTGAAAATGTCCCTGCTATTTTTGTTTTGTTTTGTTTTGCTTGAGATGGAGTCTTGTGCTCTGTTGCCCAGGCTGGAGTGCAGTGGCACGATCTCAGCTCACAGTAACCTCTGCATCCCAGGTTCAAGCGATTCTCCGGCTTCAGCCTCCCAAGTAGCTGGGATTACAGGCGTCTGCCACCACGCCTGGCTAATTTTTGTGTTTTTAGTAGAGACGGTGTTTCACCACGTTGACCAGGGTGGTCTTCAACTCCTGACCTCAGGTGATCCACCTGCCTCGGCCTTCCAAAGTGCTGGGCTTACCGACATGCACCACCGTGCCTGACCCCTGCTGGTTTATATTGTTTAATTTTCACATCACACACACTGACACGAGCAGCACGGTGCATTGAGGCCCTCACACACAGAGCTCAACCTGAGGGGCAAATAGTGAGATCTCGTGGGCCTGGCCTGATCCATCGGGTACGGCTGCCCGAGCACTGTGTTGAGAAGGATTCTGAGGCGGCAGTGGAGCTCAGAGTAAATGCTGGGATCGATTAGCCATGTCTACTGTGGGCGTGGGAGGTGGGGAAGGTGGCCCTCGGGGGCATGTGTGTCCTCCCTGCTAGATATCCCTGCTCACCTCACAGGAGTCTCATCTCCAGAAAGGGTTAGATGTAGCTACAGAGGGACTTACTTGGTGCCAGGCAGGGCACAGTTGTGAGCAACAGGATGCGGCTGGGGCTGCTTAGGACAGGAGCCTAGCAGAGTCCTAAGGGGACCCAGGGGGACACAGGGTTCAAGCTGGTGTTTCTGGGTTGGCTCAGGGCCTAGGAGAAGGGGTTTAGGGTGTGTAGCAGCCAGAAGGAAGAAGCCGCATGGTCTGGGGAGGGCAAGGAGTGGAGAAGTATCAGGTTGGCTGGGGATGGGGAGGCCTGGAGCTGAGATCTGCCCCGAGAGGCAGGCGTCAGGCAGCTGCTGGGGCACGGAAGGCGTGAGTGGCCTCCCCACCTGGCTCCCAGCTTTCCCAGGGGAGGAATGTACCAGAGCTCTGACTTCTGGGTTCTCCTAAGTGAGCCACCTCCAGCTCCCTGAGAGGCATCTTCGGAGGACTGGGGCTAGGGTGACCTTTTTCCATCCACCAGGCTCCACTGGCATGGGCACACCTTTCTGCCCTGCTTCGAACCCCCCCCCAGGCTGGAGTTGGTTGCATGAGGTTGAACCCATAGGGTACCACCTGTCCCTCCATTCCTACCTTCACTAGGACAAGCCTCCAGTGGCCACTTAGTGCCAGGCTATTGCCCAGCCCTGAGGTATTAAAGATGATGCAGGTATTAGCCAGACACGATGGCTCATAACTGTGATCCCAGCACTTTGGGAGGCTGAAGCAGGCAGATCACTTGAGGTCAGGAGTTTGAGACCAGCCTGGTAAAAATGGCAAAACCCTGTCTCTGCTAAAAAATAGAAAAATTAGGCGGGTATGGTGGTGCATGCTTGTAGTCCCAGCTACTCAGGAGGCTGAGGCAGGAGAATCGCTTGAACCCGGGAGGCAGAGGTTGTAGTGAGCCGAGATTGTGCCACTGCACTCTAGCCTGGGTGACAAGAGCAAGTCTCTGCCTCAAAAAAGAAGTTACAGGCAGAGTCCCAACTTCAAGGAACTTAGAGGCTGGGACAGACCTATGAGGAAGCAGGGGGCCACCCAGACAGGACAGAAGCCTAGGCAGTGGGATCACTGAGGGGACGGGCAGCCCACCCTGAGGGTCAGAATCGCCTCCCAGTCTGGTGCCGCTTACACTGAGCTTAGGCCCAGAGGACCAGGAATTTATCAAGCAGTGAACACAGAGGAGGGTGTTTGAGCTGTGTTTACAGCGTGTGCAGAGGCGTGGAGGTGGGACCCAGCCTCAAAGCCTCGGGACTGTAGAGAAAGGCAGGCTGTGAGGTAGGATGAGGCAGAGAATCATCTGTGGACGTCAAGGGCGCCGGGCTCGGCACTGCGGACTGCTGCGAAGGACCGGTGTGCGCATACGTCAGGCCGTGTGCACGATGTGGTGTGTAGCCACCACGCAGCTCTGTCCTTAGAGCAAAGGCAGCCATAGAGAAGGCGTCAAGGAGCTGGCAAGGCTGTGTTGCAATAACATGTTATCAGTGGAAGCTGAAGTGTGAATTTCATATCATTTTCATGTGCCACAAAATACTTTTCATTTTTCTTTCTGCTACTCAAAAAAGTAAGAACCAGCTGGGCACGGTGGCTGACGCCTGTAATCCCAGCACTTTGGAAGGCCAAGGCAGGAGGATCTCTTGAGCCCAGGAGTTTGATATCAGCCTTGGCAACACTGTGACCCCCGTCTCTATTTTGTTTTTTAAACAATTTTTTTTAAAAAGGGTAAGAGCTACTCTCAGCTCCTGTTCCACACAGAGCCAGGCATTGGACCCAACCTGGCCCCTGCACTGGCCCTTACTGGGCTGTGAAGGCCACCCCAGACCAGTCAGCCAAGAACGGGGAGGGGGAGGGCAGATCTCTCCCCGGCAGAAACCTTGGGAGGGAAGAGATGACAGAAAGGCTGTGAGTTCACCACGTGACCACTCACCGGGGGCCGTGACCAGGCAGTGGGAGTGGGCGGGCTCAGGAAGGGGAGGCCAAGGCTGGCCGAGAGAGGGGTGGGGGCAGGTGAGGACTAAGGGACCGGTCCCTCCGACAGGTGGACAAGACCGAAGACAAGTCCCTGGAGGAGCGGGGCCGTATCCTCATCTCCCTCAAGTACAGCTCACAGAAGCAGGGCCTGCTGGTGGGTATCGTGCGGTGTGCACACCTGGCCGCCATGGACGCCAATGGCTACTCGGACCCCTACGTGAAAACGTGAGTGTGCCATGCATGTGACCTCCTGCCACCTCCTCACCTCCGGCCTCCGTGGTCTCAGGTGACAGGCACCCAGGCAGCAGCGGAGGTTCAGGAGTGCCGTGTTCCATGTTGAGCTCCTTTGGCAACTCCAGGGGTTAAGCATGGCCAGCCAATTTCACAGGTGGGGAAACTGAGGCCCAGGGAAGCTGAGTGGCTTCCCAGGGTCATGCAGATATTTGTTATCTCCTGATGCCATGTCCAGGCTTCCCTGTGACTGAGGGGCCCAGGAGGGGTCTTGAGCAGGTTGGAGGAGGGGCTAGGAGAAGGCGGGCCCCATGCCAGGGGTAGCTAGGAGGCTGGGAGAGGCGGCAGAGAAAGTCTTTCCAGGCCTTGGCAACTGCCCACTTGTACCCAGCTCTACCAGTGGAGGCCAATGGTGGTCCTGGGGAGAGGCACTAAAGGGCCATGCCAGGTGACCTGGGCCCCCGAGCTGTGGACCTGTGAGCCTGGCCAGGATGGGCTGTGTCGCTCTGAGAGCCAGGCAGGAGCCCTGGCCCTTTGGAGAGGGTGCCGCAGGTGCTGCAGCGGCCGCCTTCAGTGCTTGGGGCTCTGCAGAAACTAGGTAGGTACGAGTCTGAGCTCGCAGGGAGACTCTGGAAAGGGGAGACTTAGGGAGGAATTTAGTTCAGCAGAAAGGAGGGGCAGGTGCTTCAGGGAGGGGGAATGACAGAGGAATGGCTCTAACCTAGGGGACACCAGGGACCCAGGTGACTAAGGCCTCGGGGGCATCTTGGCACCATGAAGAGGCCGGTACTCCTTGTGGCACAGCTCTGGGGGCACCATCCCCGCTGGCCGTGATCGTATTCCTGCCACTTTTAAAATTATATGGGGCAGGTGCAGTGACACCCACTTATATTCTCAACACTTTGGGAGGCCAAGGCGGGAGGATTGCTTGAGGCTGGGAGTTTGAGACCCCCATCTCTACAAAAGATTTAAAAATTAGCTGGGCATAGTGGCGCGTGCCTGTAGTCCTAGCTACATGGGAGGATTGCTTGAGCCCAGGAATTTGAGACCAGCCTGGGCAACATACTGAGACCTCGTCTCTACAGTTAAAAATAATAATACATTAGGCCGTGTGCAGTGGCTCATGCCTGTATTCCAAGCACTTTGGGAGGCCGACGTGGGCGGATCACCTGGGGTCAGGAGTTTTGAGACCATCCTGGCCAGTATGGGGCAACCCCATCTCTACTAAAAATCCAAAAATTAGCCAGGTGTGGTGGCGAGAGCCTTTAATCCCAGCTATTCGGGAGGCTGAGGCAAGAAAATCACTTCAAACTGGGTGGTGGAGATTGCAGTGAGCCGAG
>NW_016107756.1:864732-871495 GCF_001604975.1 Cebus imitator | reverse complement strand
TCACACCACTGCACTCCAGTCAGGGTGACAGAGCGAGACACTGTCTCAAAATAATAGTAATAATAAAAATAATATGACAATTATAGGGTGGCCACTTTGGGAAGCCATTGACAGTTCCTCAGAAAGTTAAACACAGAGTCACCGTTTGATCTGGCAATTCCACTCCTAATTGTGTGTCCGACATGAGAAAAACATGGCCCTCCTAAAACTTGTACAAGAATGTTCATAGCAGCGTTATTCACAACAGCCCAAAGTGGAAACAGCCCCAAAATAGTCTGTTCTTGTGGTGGAATATCAGCCTTAAGAAGGAGTGGAGCAGTGGTTACACTGTGGATGAACCTGGAGAGCAAGATGCTAAGTGACAGAAGCCAGGCACAGAAGGCCACGTATTGCAGGATTCCATTTCTATGAAGTGACCAGAATAGGCCAACTGACAGAGGCAGAGAATGGATTGTGTTTGCAGGAGCCGGGGAAAGCTTGAGGTGACATCGGCAGTAGCTGCTGAAGGGTCCTAGGTTCCCTTCTGGGGTGACAAAAATGTTCTAAAATTGATTGTGATGATGGCCGCAGAATTCCATGAATATACTCACAACCACTGAATTATATACATCTGAAAGGGTGCATTGTACAGTATGTGTATTATGTCTCTCAAAAATCTGTATTTTAAAAAATCCAATCACACCAGGCTCCGGGAGCAGAGCCTAGGACCTGCTGCATCTTTGGGGGAAGTTAGGCTCCGAAAAATAGCGCACGGGCTACTGGTTTTCTTTGTGGAAAACACCGAAGTGGGCCCCAGCCTCAACAATGAGCAAACGGTCTCAGCGCACTGGAGACCCGAGTGTTGGAGGAAGCTCTGTGAATGCTCAGAAGACACTCGGGAGACTCTTGTCATAACCCCTGGGGAGAAAGCTGGCAGTGTCCAGTCGATGTGGAAAATGTGGGTGCCCTGTGACCACATTACTTTCCTTCCAGGGTTATTTCCTAGAAACCTGGGCAGGGGTGGGTTTATCACAGCATCGCGCGTAGTAGCTATAAATTGGAAATAGTCAAACATTCATCACCAGAGGAACAGATTAATCAAGTGTGGCCTATGTGTAGAATGTAGGCCTATGCAGTTAAAATGAATAAATTAGAACTATATGAATTATTATAACATGGACAGCTGTTCAAAACACCACACGACACACGCAGGAGGAAACTGGTTTGCATATCTATTTTTTCTTCTGACTTGTCATTGACTCGAAGCTTATGTGTATACATCCTTGCAGAAGGATGCAATCTTGAAGCCAAAATGGTGTGAAAAAAAATTTTTTTTTTTTTTGAGATCCGAGTCTCACTCCGTTGTCCAGGCTGGAGTGCAGGGCACAATCTCGGCTCATGTCAACCTCCGCCTCCCAGGTTCAAGCAGTTCTTGTGCCTCAGCCTCCCATGTAGCTGGGATGACAGGCATGCCCCACCACGCCTGGCTAATTTTTGTAATTTTAATAGAGGTGGGGTTTCACCATGTTAACCAGGCTGGTCTTCAACTCCTGACCTCAAGCGATCCACCCCCCTCAGGTCCCAAAGTGCTGGGATTATAGGCATGAGCCACGATGCCCAGCCTATGGTGTGAAATTGTTAAACCAGGTTATGTGCCCACCTACCATATAACCTAGAAGATAGACAGGAATTCCAGGGCTGCCTGCTGGGTTGCCCAGACAGCAAGGTCTTACCTGCTGTGACAGACGGTTCAGCTGACTTCCACGGGCAAGCAGGGGGCCTCCTGGGCAGGGCCTGTCCACTGCACCATAGGCTCCTCCCTGCCACAGGGGACTGGTGTAGCTGCTGTTGGAACCCTTCAGCTGGGTCCCACCTGCCGGGCACGGGCCAGGTCATGTTGCCTTTCAGACTAGCAGAGCTGTGGGCCACTCCCTGTATCTGAGCTACACCACACCTGAGACCTCCATGTCTGTTTCATACTCCCTGGGTGAGACATGGGGCTGCCATTCAGGTCTCCTCAGGGACGCCCATCTCCGAAAGGCACCTTTATGGACCAGGGGCCTCATCCTCACTAATAGCAGGGGAAATAAGGGCACAGGCTAGGTGGTAAGAGGGGTACCCCTGAGCTACATCCTTGACCTGGAAGAGAGAGAGTGACCTGTGCCCTGGAAGACAGGGAGGCACGTGCCCAGTGGCTGATGCTGAGGGGCAAAGCTAGACGGGTCGGTGCCTTTTGTCTGCACCATTATTTTTATTTCTGTATTTCTTCCTTTAATTTTTTGAGACAGTGACTTACTCTGTCACCTGGGTTGGAATGCAGTGGTGCGATCATATGTCACAGCAGCCTCCAACTCCTGGGCTCAAGCAGTCCTTCCACCTCAGCCCCCCGAGTAGCTGGGACTGCAGGTGTGCACCACCACGCCTGGCTAGTTGTTTTTTGTATTTTTTGTACAGACTGGGTTTCGCCATATTGGTCAGGCTGGTGTCAAAGTCCTGGACTCAAGTGATTCTCCTAGACCCGCCGTTCCAAAGTGTGGGTTACAGGTGTGAGCCACCGTGCCCAGCCATGCACCATTATTTTTATAAACCTCATTTCTGGTGACACTTGACTCAGTGTCCCCAGGCTGGAAGTGGACCCCAGGCCCAGCTCTGGAAGGTCTGATGGAAAACCCCCGGAGTAACAGTGGCTGTGACAGCTGCCGACATATGGAATACTAACCCTGGGCTGTGCGATGGCTGTGTGTGACTCTCCCCGCAGCCTGTGCGGTCGCTTCTGTTATCTGCATTTCATACCAGCAAAAATGGCGGAAACTGGCAGCAACTTGCTGTGCCACCCGGGGCAACTCCCTTCCTTCTCCGGCTCTCTTACTAGAACCAGAAGGGTTCTCAAAGCCACAGGCAAACAGGAGCCACGGTGAAGGGGGCTCGAGGTGCCTGACTTGGGGAGTTCATGAGCCCCAGGGGCCAGGTCCACTGTCCTGACAGCAAGGGACGGAGAGATGCCACAGGGCCGGCCTCTGGGGCTTCACAGGGTGCACTGGTGTCAGAGCAGGTGTGCTCAGGGAGGATGCTGAGGGATCTCCCCAGCGTCAGGTCAAGATGGAAGGGCACTCCCAGCAGAGAAAACAGCATAACAGAGGGACTGCCCATGGCTGTCCGTGGCTGAAGGCACCCAGGCTGGTGCCCATCGTGGAAGTCTGGTGGCGGAGTGAGGGGTCACTAGATGAACACAGGTTGTGTGGGCTGAGGGCACAGAAATCCCCAGACCACCTTCCTTCCAGGGACTTGTGGAGGCAGGGCATGTAGGACTCTTCTGACACTGCTCTTCTCCCCGTCACAAAGCAGGCCAAGGACAGTTCACAGCAGAAACAATCCCAGTACGCAGCAAAATGGCCGGGGAGCATGAGGTTGAGCATCCCAAATCCAAAAACCCAAAACCCAAAACATTCTAAGCGCTCACATGATGCTCAAAGGAAATGCTCATTGAAGCATTTGGGATTTCAGATTGTTCAATTTTTGAATTTTTGAAATTTTGAATTAGGGATGCTGAACTGGTAAATACACTGCAAATGTTACAAAATCTGGAAAAACCCAAAATTCAAAACATCTGGTCCAAGCATTTCAGATAATAGATCCTCAGCATGGATCACTCACATCCTGTGAGTTTTTCCTTTTTTTTTAGACAGGGTCTTGCTTTGTCATCCACGCTGGAGTAGCGTGGTGCGAAGATGGCTCACTGTAGCCTTGAACTCCTGGGCTCAAGTGATCTTCCCACCTCAGCCCTGTGAGTAGCTGGGACTACAGGCATGCGCTGCCATGCCCAGCTAAGTTTTCATTCTTTTGTAGAGATGGGGTCTTACTGTATTGCCCAGGCTGGTATGATCTTATTACCACCACCACAATCAAGACACAGAACATGACCCCAGAAAGCTCCCCAGCCCCAGGCAACCACGGACCTGTCTTCTGTGTCAGTAGTGGTGCCTTTTCCAGACGTCCCCATGAAGGCAGTCAGATAGCGTGTGCCCTGTGAGTCCGGCTTCTTTCACGCAGCTGAATGTGTTGAGATGCATCTGTCAGTTGCAGGTGCCAGGAGTTCAGTTCTTTTTATTGCTGAATAGGCTTCCATCGCAAGAGTAAACACGGGTTTGTTGTTGGTTAGTTCCCCAGCTGAAGGGCGCGTGTTTCTAAATTTTGGTGATGGTAGAACGCGGCGATGAACAGGTTTCTGTGTGGACGTGTCTTCATTTCTCTCTGGTAATCCCGTTTGGTCCTTATGCATTTTCTAGCGTTTCTATAATAAACAAGTGTTATTTATGCCATAAAAATCAGAATTTTCAAAAATGCAAAGTAAAGCAACTGTGAGATACCATTTTCTGCTCTCAAACCGGCAAGGACTTTGTAAGTGTTAGCATCCAGCCCTGTTGAGGGTGCTGTGTGTCAACCATGCAGCCTTTCTGGAGAGCAGTTGGGCCAAACAAGATAAGCTGGACACAGGTGTGCCTTCGGGCAGGCGCCTTCACTTCTAGGGGTTCAGGTATTCATTGGACAGATGTTTGTTGAGCTCCCTGGTGCCAGGCCCAGGGATTTTGTAGTGGGTGAGACTCCGGAGACCCCAGAGCACACCTAGTAGCGGCAGGTTAAATGTCATGCAATTATCCATGCAGGGACAGGGTGAGAAGTTTTGCAAAGAAGTTGGGGACCTCTTGTCCCCTTCTCCAGCTTGCACATGACTTCAGTGTCATAGAGAAAGGAGCACCATCCCTGTACTTGCCGGCTGTGTGACCTTCGGCAAGTCACTCCACCTCTCTGAGCCTCAGAGGAAGACAGCTGTTCTGCATCAAAGTCTAAGGCCTTAATGTTTATGGAGACAAGACCATCTAGCTGGCCTCCCTGTTACTCTACAAAAGGTCTTCTCCTTCCTCAAAAGTCCAACGAGGTAGTGTTGATGGTTATACAACTCTGGGAGTATACTAAAGGCAACTGCATTGTATGCTTCAGAAGGATGGATGTGTTTTATGGTATGTGAAATATAACTCAATAAATCTGCTATTTTATAATAGAAGCTTGAGGCCGGGCACAGTGGCTCACACCTGTAATCCCAGCACTTTGGGAGGCCAGGGAGGGTGGATCACCTGAGGTCAGGAGTTCAAGACTAGCCTGACCAACACAGCAAAACCCCATCTCTACTAAAAATGCAAAAATTAGCTGGGCACGGTGGCAGGCACCTGTAATCCCAGCTACTTGGGAGGCTGAGGCAGGAGAATCGTTTGAACCCAGGAGACGGAGGTTGCAGTGAGCTGAGATCATGCCACTGCACTCCAGCCTGGGTGACAAGAATGAAACTCCATCTCAAAAAAAAAAATAAATAAATAAAAAAGGCCAGGTGCAGTGGTTCACACCTGTAATTCCAGCACTTTTGGAGACTGAGGTGGGCAGATCACAAGGTCAAGAGATCGAGACCATCCTGGCCAACATGGTGAAACCCCATCTCTACTCAAAAATACAAAAATTAGCTGGATGTGGTGGCAGGCGATTGTAGTCCCAGCTACTTGGGAGGCTGAGGAAGGAGAATTGCTAAACCTTTAAACCTGGGAGGCAGAGGTTGCAGTGAGCCGACATTGTGCCATCGCGCTCCAGGCCTGGCTACAGAGCGACAAAAAAAAAAGCTTTAACGTGAGACCAACTCTGCTAAAAACTCTATTCTGGTGGGAAGCATGAGCCTTGTGAAAATTAGATGTCCAGAAATGAGGAAAAACCTCTTTCCTAGGCGGATGGAGGGGCCCACCATGGTTAGCTTCAGGAATGTGTGTGTGTGAGCAGAAGTGAGGCTTGGTTCTCGAAAACAATGTCTCACCTTTGCCACAAAATATTGTTGGGAAAATCCAATTATTAGAACAAAAGAAGGGCCCAGGAATGTCTCTGCAGGGACAGAAAGCTCTTCTCATCCCCGTGGGCTTGATCTATACCCCATAGCTCGTCCCCATCCTCTGCCTGTCTTTTGGATGTAATTGCAGATACCTGAGGCCAGATGTGGACAAAAAATCCAAACATAAGACAGCAGTAAAGAAAAAGACCCTGAACCCGGAGTTCAACGAGGTATGAGGGCTGGCAGAGCTGCATGAAGGCCACTCTTCTGCCCCAAGGTGGTGGGGGGCGTGGCTGGAGGGACTGGGGAGAGGGAAGTGTTGAGGGGAGTCCTGGGTTCCTCATGAAGGCAACAGGGCAAAGAGGAGGTGAGGAAGATGGGGGAAGCTCTGTGTGGGGCAAGGGGAGTCGGGATGGCCCGGGGACCCCAGAACGGTCTTCATCCCAGGACGGTCAGTATGGCTGGAAACGCGGATTCCCCGCAAGGAACAAGAAGGAAAGAAGAGCAGAGGGGCCTCGGGCAGAGCCCACACCACAGCAGCGATCAGGCAGGGGGCCGAGGATATGCTTCCAGAGAGCAAGGGGGATCCCGGATGGGAGAGGGTCCCAGAAGCTTCGAGAGAGAGGGACCCACAGAGAAGGGAGAGGTCAGCAAAGCCAGGCCCCAGGGAGGCCCAGGATGACGAGGACTGGGGCGTGCACTGCCTCTGCAGTCAGGAGGCTCCCGGGATATGGGCAGAGCAGGCTCAGGGACACAGAGCAAGTGAGCGAGGGGATGGGGCCCTGGAGACCCCAGCAGAGCCCGAGGGGAAGTAGGCAAGACACATGGGCATCCACCCCTCACCCCCACCTGAGTGCTGACCACCCCCTCCCTCCTCGTTCCGCACCCCTCACCCCCTCCTGAGTGCTGACCACCCCC
>NW_016107756.1:849726-864581 GCF_001604975.1 Cebus imitator | reverse complement strand
TCCCCACCCCTCACCCCCTCCTGAATGCTGACCACCCCCCGTCCTCCTTGTTCCCCACCCCTCACCTCCTCCTGGCCACTGGCCGAGGCCCAGGCCTCGTGGCATCAGCGCTAACTCCATTCTGGCCAGCAGGAGTTCTGCTATGAGATTAAGCATGGGGACCTGGCCAAGAAGTCCCTGGAGGTCACCGTGTGGGATTACGACATTGGGCGATCCAACGATTTCATTGGTAAGGGGGAACTCGCTGCCTGTCCTGGCTCAGGCCACAGCCCCTCCTTCCTGGCCCCTGGGGAAAGCTGGAACCACAGACCACCTGTCCTCAGACCTTCTCCGGCCTGACCCCTGTGCCCCAGGAAGAGACAGGCCAAGAGAGGGAGGGCATTGTGGGAGGGTCACACAGCAGTCTGTGATGGAGCAGGGGCAAGAGACGATGATGGGCAGCACCTCCGGCTGGACTCTGAGCCCTAGGGATTCCCAAATTCCTGGTGGGCCTGGTGGCTGCACATAGTGGGGCTGCACATAGTTGGGGC
This sequence comes from Cebus imitator, assembly GCF_001604975.1. NCBI lineage: Eukaryota > Metazoa > Chordata > Mammalia > Primates > Cebidae > Cebus > Cebus imitator. The sequence goes on along the minus strand of NW_016107756.1, from coordinate 864,051 downwards.
TGCACATAGTGGGGCTGCCCCGCCCTTTCTCCTCTCTTCCAGCCCCCATTCCTTGGCCCTGACACTGCCTTTGCACCCTGCCCCTAGCCCTGCCCTGGTGGAAGAGGGGCAGGATGACGGGGCTAGAGCGTGGCATGGAGGTCAGTTCCTGTCCCAGCTCAGAACCCAGCGGGCAGGGGGAGAAGCCGGCCTTGGAGCACAGAACCTGGGAGGGAGCGTGGGTCCCAGGCCTAGGAGTCAGGGGGACCCCATGCCCCAGCTGCCCCTCCCATCATCCTGCAGGCGGCGTGGTTCTGGGCATTAATGCCAAGGGGGAGCGCCTGAAGCACTGGTTCGACTGCCTGAAGAACAAGGACAAGCGCATAGAGCACTGGCACACGCTCACCAGCGAGCTCCCGGGGGCCGTGCTCAGCGACTGATGCCTGCCCGCCACCGCCACCCCGCTGCCACCTGCGCCCAGCACAGCTGGCCCTAGGCTTCCCCAGCAGCCACCACAGCCCGTGGCTCCCACGTCGGGGGAGATCTAGGACTCCTGATTGGATGCAGAGCCGCCGCAGTCCCCGTGTGGAGGACTTGGAGGGCTCAGCCACTCTGGGATTGGGAGGGCAGGGGGCTGGGGTGGGGCTCTCAGCCCTCTGGTGCCCAGAAGGCCAGTGGTGGACGGAGACCTCAGCATGTGTCCAGGGAAAGAGGACAGGGCCACCTGGGGCAAGGGCCCTTCTAGAGGCCAGCCCAGGCTAAGAGGACAGGAGTGTGGGTCACGCTGGGGGGCAGTGGGAACACAGGAGGGAAGTGGTAAGGAGGCAGGCAGGGAGAGGATGAGACCTTGAAGACCGGCTGCTCCGAGATGTAGCCCAAGACTAACTGATGGCATCCCTCATCTCTGTCACCTGCCGGGCAGGTGGAAGAAGCGGGCCTGCCAGCTGGAAGTCTGCCAGAGTTCCCCGAGGCTCCTGATGATGGGCAGGCTGGTACATGCTTCACTCAGTGATTCCACAGGCACCGAGGGTAAATGAGACATAGGGCCTGCCCTCAGGGAGTTCCCATCTAGTCAGGGAACTGGGAACAAACCATCCCAACTGTGGCAAGAAATACCAAGAGCAGCCTGGCCAGTCTGCAAGTACCTTGGGCTCTGTTTACTGCTGAGAGGTCAGGGAAAAGCAGTCCCAGCAGTGGGTGTGGCCACAAAGGCCTGGAGGAGAGAGAACGCTGATGGGGTCAGGGAGCTGCGGACCCAGGGCCGCCTCACCGGGCCAGGGTTTGTTAGGAAGGCGTGAGGCTCGAGGCAGGAGGCGGGGGAAGTGATGGAAGCACCGTGGAGAACGCCTGGTGCACGGTCAACGTCAGACCTCAGACGCAAGTCTCCCAGTTTGATCTCGTTCTCCTGATGGCCCTGGAGGACGGCCCACCCCTCCTCCTTCCCTGCATAAGCAGCAAGTCAACTGCAGTGGAGAAGAGGGTCCCTTGTGCTTGAAAGAAGGAAGAATTTCTCCACGTCCTCACTCTGCCTTTACCCTTCTCTCTGCTTCCTGGCTCACACTGAGTACTGGGGGCCTCCAGGTGGTTGCTCATGGCATCTTGGCCCTACCACTGCCACAGATGTCCCTTTGGGAGTAGCCGGTGGCAGTCCAGGGCCTTGTCTCTGGGGAGGCCTGTGGGGCCGGGTCTCCCCTGCAGGAGCTGAGCAAGAGTCACCCTGCCTGGTGGGCCTGTCTGCTCCCCTGAGTTAGGCTCTCCAAGAAGGGCTTGAGAGGATCTGAATCTTGGGGCTCAGGCCTGAAGCCAGCAAACTTTGCCCGCCTACCAAGGGGCCCTCAGGAACGCCTGGTGAACAGATGCAGAGCCAAGGAGTTGCCCAGCTGGAGTCCCAGTGTGTGACGGAGACAGAGGCCCAGAGAGGGCAGGTGACCTGCCCAGGGCCCTCCAGCCCCCACACAGCTGGAACCAGGATCCAGGGCCCCCAGCCCGGAGTGCTGGACACCACACTTGAGGGGATCTGGCATGCTGAGGTCACCCGAGAGAGCCTGCTGGCTGCTAGCCCGGGCTCACCTGCCTGCTGCCCACCCTTCAGCACTGGTAGCGGGACTCACAGGCACGAGGATGGGACCTTCCACTGCAGACACAAAGCACACCGCCGCCCGAGGTCCAGGGTCATGATTTGAATTACACCAAGTGCCCATCAGCCCTGTCCCAGGTTGCAGAGGAAACAGGACTCCAGCCCCCACACATTCCCTGGCCACCTGCTGCTCATGGAGCCTCATTTCCCCATCTTTAGGAAGGCTTTTGTATGTGAGGGTTTTGCATGCATGTGGCAGAACTCCACAGCCCTGCAAGGTGGGTTTGACTCTTCCCTATCTTGTAGGTGAAAACAGCTTCCCAGAGTCTGAGCAGTTTGTCAAGGCCAAACGGCCAGGAAGGGGTGAGCCAGGACTCAAACCCAGGTCCTCTGACTGCCCCTTTCTCCCTCTGGGGATCAGTACCCCCAGTTCCTTCCCTCCTACTCTGTCGGAGACTTGGCAGAGACCCCAGGTGGAGACTCGGTAAGCTCTGGTGCATGACAGGGACCTGGGGTCTTGTCACTGTCCTGCCACCTTGTCTGCTGGCTTTGAAACCATCCATGCTACTTCAGGCTCCCCCAGAGGTGCCTAACCCGGTCCCAGAATTCAGCCACCCTACCCCAGCCTCTGCAGGTTGAGGTAAAGACTCCTCTTTTCTCCATGCAGCCAGAATGGAGACCCTTTGGGGGCCTAAGGTAAGAGGTGGTCCACATCTAAAAGGCCTGGTGTCTAGCTAAGCTCTGGGTATCTTCTTAGCTTTGCTTTTTTGTGGGGGTCTCATTCAGAGAGGAGACTTGACAGCCTGTTTCAAGACACGGAAGTGATGAATGGCAAAGGTAGAAGAGGCTGTAAGCCCTACCTGGCATGGTTTCCTTAATTCGGCGCGTGGGCAGAAGGGACCTGTAGGGGTGCAGCTGGGACAAGAGCCCGGAACTCCAGGCCCCCAGTCCAGGCCCTGTCCTGCCCAGGCTGTGCAAATGGGGCTGGACCCGAAAGGTGGGGACAGTCAGGCTGGGAGGTGGGGCTCGTCGGCCACCCAGCCCAGGGGCAGCGCGGCCACTGCGGCAGGAACCCACCGCCAGGAAGTTTGGAAATCGTCCTTCCCTAGGATCCCTGCTTCGTTCTAGATCCCACGCAGATTCTCCCAAAGCGCGTTGAGAAGCTCCGCAGACGGCTCTGCCTTTGACTCGGAGCGGGCATCTTTCCTCGGGTACGTCAGCCCCACGAAGACAGGAAATCTGATGCCAAAACGAAAGTCATTCCAAAGTTAGGTGTCAGGAGCCAGGCGCCGCATGGAACCCGCCCCGCCCGCCGCCGGCTCTAGGCAATTCCGCCGGGCCTGTCTTCCAGCCCCGAAGCGGTCACCTCCTGACCTCTAGCGGCGAGCGAGGGAACTGCGCCCCGCGCGCCGAGCCCGGGCCGTGCATGCCCCGCCCGTGGTTCCTTCGCCGACCGAGCGGACCTCCCGATGCATGGACTCTGGCTGTCGCCGACGCAGACTCTCGTGCGCTGCTTAACACTGTTTTGCTACCGTGTGACGGCTGCAGACACTGTCCTCAAACTGCAGCCCCACAACACAAGTTTTGTACTTTGGTCTGGCCCACCCAAAGGTGTCCTTTTAAAGTCTTATTTGTTAATATTTATAACGACATATAATCCAAAGTAAACGGAAACGTCCCATTGCAATTTCCTTGTCTTGGTGAGACTCTTGTGTTAATAGAGTTGGAGGTGGTGGGGGCAGTGGCTCATGTCTGTAAGTCCTAGTACTTTTGGAAGTCGAGGCGGGAAGTTTGCTTGAGGCCAGGAGTTCGAGACCAGCCTGGTCAACATGGAGAAAACCCATCTTTACACACACATACTCAGCCTGGTGTGGTCTGTACACACGTACTCTCTGACAATGAGCCTGGCATGGTGGAACACACCTGTAGCCCCAGCTATTTTGGAGGCGGCGGTAGGAGGATCACTTGAGCCTGGGACGTGGAGATTACAGTGAGCTGAGATCATGCCACTGTGCTCCAGCCTGGGCAACAGAGGGCGACCCTGTCAAAAAAAAAGAAAAACTTGGAGGGGTTGGAGGAGAGAGTGGAAAGACAGAGGAAAAGACAACTGAAACAATACAGTCATGTTATTCTTCACCAGGAACCCGATTGATGTAGACCCCCAAGTTACAGATGGGGAAACTGAGGCCCAAGAAGGTTAAAATACTTGTGCAGAATCACATGGTTGGTCCATGGCAGAAGCAGAATTCAAATGGAGGCTGCACAAGACTTTTCTCACCAGGACCTGTTGGCCATGCTATTGTGCACTCATGCAACAAATAGCTGCGGAGTGGTTTGACTCCAATGCTAGTCCCTGTCTGAGGCTCCAAGAGTCTTGAAATTTGGAAGGTAATTTAACACATGTACCACTTAGGTTTTGAGGGAGAAAAATAAACCTTCTTAGCCACAGATAAGTGGATGAGGACTAGTATCAATCCCCACACTTTATATTTTCGTTTCACCTTGTTAGAAAGTGATCAGTTGTTGAATACAGTTTATTGTTTATCATTCTTTATGTCAGATAAACTTTTCAAGAGATACAAGCCTTTGCTTTCTAACATCGACTAAAGAATAAAATGCATTATGCCACTGAATGTACAAACTTCTCAATGTCTTTCTTCTATGTCTCACCTTGGAGTCAACAGTCTGGGGTCACGGTTAGGGGTTTGGAGTTTAGGGTTCGGGTTCGGGTCAGGAATAGGGTTAGGGTTTTGCATAATCAATAGGCATCTCACTTTCATGTATGAATGTTTCATGAATATTCATGAGAAGAGCATGAATATTCATGGCTTAGGGTCAGGATCAGGGGCAGGGTTGGGCTCCCAACCCTAATTAGGATCAGGTTCACAGGGTTCCACTCAGAACCCTGAGGAGGGTCAGGGTTTAGGTTAGGGTGAAGGTCGGGGTACAGGGGAGCCCCAGGGAGTGTCCAGGTTATTTTGAAAATTTTTTCTCTCTTTTTACTTTTTTGTCTTTTTTTTTTTTCTCTTTTTAGGGTTAGGTTTCTGGATCATATCGGGTTGGTTTCCTTCTGAAAAAATTTTTTTTTAAAGGGGGATGAGATTCTATTGGATACAGGTGAAACCAAGATGGTGGTGTCGTGTAAATATGACATCATCAAAGATGGCGTCCAAGAAATATGACGTCATGTGTAGGCCCGGGAACACAACGTCATAAAAGATGGCGGCTGCCAGGAAGAGGATAAGAGTCCGAATAGGGCCTCACAAAAGCAGGAAGGCTGGGTAGGCAGGCACAGTCCATGCTCGTGTGCCCTCCATGCTTGTGTGCCCTGAGGGATGTGGTGTGTTTTAATTTGGAGGGGCCTCATTTGCATATCTAAATATTCACGGAGAGATTTGAATTTCCGGTTCCCAGCAGGTGAGGGGGCCTGCCCCAGGGATGTTTTGGGGGGGTCATTTGCATGTTCGTTTGCATATCATGTAAATCAGCATACAGGGTTTCCTCCAGTGCAGGGGAGCAGGTCCCTGGGGATTCTTTGGGGTCGTCGTTTGCATGCTTATAAATATTCAGCAGGGAAGTCTATACCAGGGTCCTGGGTGCTGGGAGGAGGGTGGGAGTGATCAGGGGCTCCCAGGGGGGCTCTGGGCAGGGGTGTGGGGTTCGGGCTAGGGTTAGGGGCTCCCGGAGTTTAGGGGAAGGGGTCCACTAGGCTCTGCTGTGCTGTGCTGGGCTGCGCTGTGCCTTGCCATGCCGTGCAGTGCTGTGCTGTGGTGCCAGTGAGTTGCCTGTAGCTGTTTGGGATTGGGAGAAGTTTTTTTTGTCTTTTTTCTGTTTTTTTGTTTTACAGAGGGCACTCGGCGAGGGGTCTGGGTTCAGGGGTGTCTGTCAGGGAGAGATCCCGGGTTTCTGGAGATGGTGGGGGATGTTATAAAATGTGAGATTCTAAGGGTTACAGGTGCATCCAGGACAGTGGCATCTGAGATTATGACGTTATCAAAGATGGCGACCAGGGAGGATGAAGACACCGGGCCTGGGAATATGCCGTCATCAAATATGGCCATCGCCCAGAAGAGGATAAGAGTCTGAATAGGGCCCCTCCATACCAGGTAGGTTGCTGGGGAAGGCAGGAACGGAGTAAGGTTAAAGTGATGGGCTGGCAGGGAGGCAGGGAGGGTCCATTGAGGCTCGGTGTATTTTATTTTCGGCTGGGGTTAGGGTTAGGGTTAGAGTTAGGGTTAGGGGTAGGGTTAGGGTTGGGGTTTGGGTTAGGGTTTGGTTTAGGGTTAGGCTTAGCATTAGGGTTAGGGTTGGGCTTACTGTTTAGGGATTGGGGTTATGGTTTAGGGGTTAGGGCTTAGGGTTAGGGTTGGGGTTAGGGTTAGGGTTTACAGAGTGTGTATATTTTTAATAACAATAAAAATAGAGTGTGTATTTTTTTTATAACAGAGTACCAATAGGTGGTGTATATTTTTTATAACGGTATTTTGAGAGTGTATATTTTTTATAACAGTACAATTAGAGTGTATATTTTTTGTAACAGAGTACAAATAGCATGTGAATATTTTTTATAAGAGTATTTTGAGAGTCAATATTTTTTTATAACAGAGTACAAATAGAGTGTGTATATTTTTGTAACAGTGCAAATAGGAAGGTGTATATTTTTATTACAGAGTGTTTGGGGAGTGTGTATATACTTTTATCAGAGTACAGATAGAGTATATTTTTTATAACAGAGTATTTTGAGAGTGTGTATATTTTTTATAACAGAATGTATAGATACTGTGTATATTTTTTATAGTCAAGTATATACAGAGTGTTTATGTAACAAAGTATACAGTGATTATTATGACAGGAATGCGAAAGGCTGTGAGGCACCAGGTGCCTACCTTTGCCAGGAGCTGTTTCTAGGGAGAAAGGCAGTGATGTATACATGGATGTATTTATTTGTCAGATTGCTGCTGAAGATCTCATGCACCTGCCACAGGGGATCCCAAATCTTGGTTATAGGTTTTGTGTTTTATTTTGTGGGTCATATAGAGCAAATTTCCCCTGTACAAGAAAAGTGTTTTCTGCCATCTTTTGAGGAAATCTAGTGAAGTGGTAACCATAAAATATTAGAGTCAGCAACCAAAATTGTTAAGCGCTGTGCTAGGCTCTCAGCCACAGTAGTTTGCAGGGATTCTGAGATGGGTACCAGCTCACAGTCGTTACCTGCCGGGAGCCCACAATTGAAGAGTCGAAGCCTTTGGAATCTGCACACTCTTTACATCTGTACAATGCCACCAGTAATATGATGAGCCAAAGCTTTACATTGGAGAGTAGCAAGTCCAGGAAGGGCTAAAGACATTTTATCTGTATTTCTGAATTTCAATCCTAATTTCAAATCTTGGATGTATTTTACCAGCTTTCGTTTTTCCTGGGCCAGTGGTGTGCTTCATTTGCACTGTACCTTGAATTTAAAGTGGAAAAATGTGATATCTGTGTCTCCAAGTCCTGCATTGTTTTTGGAAGATCTGGTAACAGCAGGCCACATTAGCAGAGCAGCTGTAACTGGGTAGCTGCCACCTCCTTAGGAGTCTGCCCCTCACTCCTGGCTTCTCTGTTGTGTGGACCCAGTGGGCACTTGCCCTGCATTCCTCTAGTACGTCTTTTTTTCTTTTTAGTGTCACTTTGCCTTTTGCCTGAAGGACCTTTGTTTTAGTGTGGGTCTGCTGGTGATAAATTCTTCTACTGTTTGTGTGTATGCCTGAAAAAGTATTTTGCCTTCATTTTTGAAAGCAGTTTTTGCTGAAGATACATTTTTAGCTTGATAGTTTCTTTGAGTACTTTAAAGATATACTCTGCTATCTGCTTACATAGTTTCATGTTGAAAAATCTGTCATCTTCACACAATATTTCTTTAAAAAAAAGTCATGGATTATGATGTACCTTGGTGTATTTTTCCTTCGTTTCTTGTGCTTGGAAATTTTTGAATTTCTTGGATCTGTGGGTTTATTGTTTCCATAAAATTTGGAAAATGTTACGGTATTCTTCAAATATTTTTTCTGACCCCCACACTCTCTCTTCTCCTTTGGAGATTCTCATTATACCCATATTAGTTTGCTTGAAGTTGTCTCACCGCTCACTTGTATTCCGTTGACTTTTTAAAAAATTATGCTTTCTCTCTGTTGCATTGTGGGTAGTTTCTATTGCTGCCCCTTCAAGTTCACTAATATTTTCCTTTTCGATATCAAAACTGCTGTGAGGCCCATCCAGTGTACTTTGAATTTTATACATTGTAGTTCTATCTCTAAAAGTTCTGAAAGTTATATATATATATACATATATATTTTAATGTTCTGTCTTTAATCTTTTAAAACCTGGAACACAGTTATAAAAACGGTTTTGATGTCCTTGTCTGAGGATCCTATCACTTGGGTCAGTTTCAGTGGATTACCTCCTCACTGCAGGTCCTGCCCTCCTGGTGCTTTCTGTGCCTAGTAATTTTTGATCAGATGCCAGAGGTAACAATTACCTTGTTGGGTGCTGTATATTTTTGTATTCCTATAAGTATTCTGGAGCTTTGTTATGAGTTGCAGATTTTTTGGAAGCAGTTTGCTTCTTTCAGATCTTGCTGTTAACATCCGTTAGGCAGAACCAGTGCAGTGCTCAATCAAGGGCTAATGAGTGCCCACCCCCAAGGTAAGGAGCCTCATTACACTCTACCCAACTGCATTAGTCTGATTCACATTGCTGTAAAGGAATACCCGAAGCTGGGTAATTTATAAAAAAAGAGTTTTATTTGGCTCACAGTTCTGCAGGCTGTACAAGTGTGGCACCAGCCTCTGCTGGCTTCTGGGGGGCCTCAGGGAGCTTTTACTCATGGTGGAAGGTGAAGGCAGGGTGTCCTATGGCAAGAAAGGGAGCAAGAGAGAGAGGAGGAGGTGCCAGGCTCTTTTAAACCACCAGCTCCCACATGAACTCAGAGAACTCACTCATCACCCTCACAAGGACAGCACCAAGCCATTTATGAGGGATCTGCCCAAACACCCTCCACTATGACATCGGAGGTCACATTTCCACATGAGATTTGGAGGGACACACCAAACCGTACTACCAGGGCCTTTTTAACCTGGAGGCCTTTGGTGTGGCTGCTGAGAACAGGCACTATGCCCTCTTCGTGAGCACAGGGCACTGTTACCTTCAGTCTTTTTGGTGGTTCTTTCCCTGGCCTTGGGTCTTCTCCCCGCATGCACAGCCTAAGCAGTGTTCAGTTGTATACCTGGGAACCCTCTGTAGATCTTCAGACTTCTTTCTCTGCTGATTCTCAAACCGTGTCCTATGAACTGTAGCCACCTTGGTTCCCCATTCCCTCACCTTGGGAGGCCACCTGGTCTCTTTTTGGGTTTCTTTCTTCCTGTGTCACAGCCTGAGGACTATCTGATGAGAGTGAGCAGGGGCAGTTAAAAGGCCCATTTCGTTAGTGTCCATCCTCAGGGATTACTGTTCTTCATTGCCTGACGTCTGGTGTCTTGAAAACCACTGTTCTATACATTTTGTCCCTTTTGGCTCTTTTGGGTGGGAGGGTCAATCTCGTCCCTGTTATTCTATTTTGACTGAAACTTGCAGTTGCCCAGTTCTTCCTCCCTCTCTTTTATTGAGGTGAAATTCAGATCACATGAAGGAACTGTTTAAAATGAACAACTGAATGACCTTAGTGCATTTACAGTGTTGGGCAGCCACCACTTCTGTCTGGTTCCAAAACACTTCCTCACCCAATGAAAACCCTCTAACCATTAAATAAGCCTTCCCCATGATTCCCTCTCCCCGGCCTCTGGCAACCCCGAGTCTGCATTCTGTCTCTCTGGATTTGCATATTCTGGACATTTCATATAGAAAGATTCATATAATATGTGACCTTTTGTGTCTGGTGTCTTTCACGTAGCATAATGTTTTTAAGGTTCATTCATTCATCAGTACTCATTCCATTTTATGGCTGAAGAATATTTCATTATACCACATTTTGTTTATCTATTCATCTGTTGACGGCCATTTGAGTTGTTTCCACTGTTGGCCCATTGTGAGCAATGCTACAGGGAAGCCTGGTGTATAAGTCCTTGACCACCTGTTTTCAGTTTTGGATATGTACCCAGGAGTGGAATTGTTAGTCATATTCTTTGCAGCTGAACCATTTTACATTCCTACCAGCAGCGTATGAGAGTTGCAGGTTTTCCTTATCTTGGCAACACTTATTTCCGGTTTTTGTTTTTGTTTTGTTTTTCTTTAAATGAATAGAGCCATTTTGGTGCATGTGAAGTAGTCTCATTGTGGGCTTGGTTTGCATTTCCCTGATGATTAATGATATTGAGTATCTTTTCATGTTTTTTGGCCATTTGTATATCTTCTTTGGAGAAATGTCTGTTCAAATCCTTTGCCTGTTTTTGAGTTGGCTTGTCTTTGTTGTGGAGTTTTACTAAGTCTTTTTTTTAATGGTATCATGAGCAGTTTACCATGGTACAAGCCAAAAATTTTAGCACTCTTCAAATTGAGTTAATTTTTAAGAGAATTTTACTAACTATTCACTTACTCATTGCATATTTAGTGGTTTTGCTGTTACTAATAACTTACAAAATAATTTCTGTGGCTCTTTTTCTCATGGGCTGGGTCCAGAAATATGAGAATGTTTATGGGTCTTAATCAGATTTTTCCTAAAGTGAGTGAGTTTACAAAGCCATCAGTGATTGTTTCAAGTGTATACTTGTGTCACTGCATACTTGATGAGACTTATGTCATTTCATAGGATGTTTTCCTAATAAGTGTAAAATGACTCTTTGTTATTACTTTAGTGTTTTTAATTCCTGATAATGTGAGCATCTGTCTTTGAGTCCGTTCTTAAGTGTCCTTGAATACGAATGTGTGAGAAAGAGCCAAGTGGGTGGTGAAGAGAAGTGGTTGGAATCTGACTTCAGCCTTTCAGCTGATCCTTGTATCTCTATTTCAGGCACATAATGGCTCCAAGCCAAGGAGATCCAATGAATTTAGGCCTCAAAATTACCACCCGCAGGATTTCTGCCGAATATCTGATCACCGTCCCCCTAAGGGCTACCTACCATGGCCAGGGACCCTCAGACCATTACAGCTCTTTCCACACAGACAAACTGGGGGAGTATAAACAGCCCCTACCCCCATTGCACCCCGCAGTCTCAGATCCTCCATCGCCCCCTTCTCAGAAATCTCACGACTCCAAGTCACCCCTGTATCATAGGTCTCCTTTGGAGAGATCACTAGAACAGAAAAACAACCCAGATTGTAATTGGAATGTTCAGAAGACATAAAGGACAGCTCGCAAAGGAGAGAGCAAGAGGCATCAAACACATGGATATTTTTGGTCTGATCCAACAGTAGCCAGTTATCTAGACCAGTAAGTGGAGTTTTGGACATGCTGCTGCCGTCAACTCACTGGCCGAAGGAGCACTTCAAGGACTAGGAGGCCTTTCACTGGGTCCAGCTCGGATTCAGGTCACCACTCCTGCACTTTGGCACCTGGTCCCATTCCAGCCTAGTTCTGGCCTCCCACTTTGATGGGCACTTGGAGGAAGAGCTGACTTTGTGTATACCAGCTTCACTGGGATGTGTTTCCCCAGTCAAGGAATAGGGGATCTTCAGAGTCATGAATGTTTTTCTCACCAGGGCCAGTGTCCCCAGGACCTTAGTGCGTGGGCAGGCAGGAGCTGGTGCAGGGAGGCAGCTGGGGCCTGATGGGACAGTGTGTGATTTGCCTGATTTGGTTCACCCTGACATGATGGATGCTGCTGACAGGGAGTGGGGAGTGTGGGCAGGTGGGTGGAGACAAGCATAGGACTTGAAGGGGAGCAGGTATACGTACCCCTCAAATGCATTTTTGGGAGAAATGAGACACTCAGCCTCATTATGTGAAACCTGTGGGCGGGGTTGGGGTGGGGAGGCGCAAGAGGGCAGCGGCTTCCACAGTGGCCTCATCTCTCTCAACACGAATTTTTCCACATGGTCTTTGTACATTTCAGAGGTTTGGTCTCCTAAGTGGGCCTCCTTTCCCCGCCGTGCCAGGGAAAGTAGGCTGCTCTGGCTGACTTTTGAATGCCCTGAGTTTGGCAGTGTTGACGCCAGCGTGGGTCTTACTTGACTGGGGAGTAGGCTGGGTGAGGTGTAGGGTGGGCTAGGGTGAGGGGTAGTGTGGCCAGGGAACTGGAATCCCTGGTGGACTTCTGATTCCTGTGGTGAGAAGGAAAACTACAGGACCTGGAAAGGTGGACACAGAGGCAGGCCTACTGACCACTCGTTGCTGGCAATCACAAAGCTGGGGGTCCTGGTGCAGAGTGCCAGCAAAGTGGGGGAAACTTTCAGTATTGGGCTAGCTCAAGACTTCGGCCGCATTTCCGTTCCCTTTGCACAGCTTGAGGAAATCGATTGGACAGAATCACACATCATGTAGTGGGCAGATGGAAATAAGTACCTGTGGTGAACAAGTTTCTCCTGCTAGTTGGAGATCATCAGAATTGAATTGTTTCCCTTAGAATATGATCAGGTATAAACCTCAGTTAAACTTTTTCTGAAACAGGGAGCATCCAAAGACAGTGACTGATAGTAAGAATCATACTAGAGTTGAATTGAGTCAGGGTTAGGAAGCAAGTTGATTGCATCAATTAAGCAGGCTGTTTTCAATTTCCTGACACTGGAGACTTCAGTTTTATTCTCAGTATAGCTTGCCAGTATTGGAGTATCCAAAGGCCTTTCTAGATGGAGACAGAATAGCCGACTTGAACATCCAGTGTGCCTGCAAATGTCCAGGCTCACAGCTGTGAAAACCCTTCTGTTGGGCACGTGCAGGGTTAAACGCCTGAAGTCTCTCGTGCATGCTGGGCTCCTGGGCAGCACCACGAATGCCTTTACCAAGACATGCCGATTTGTATCCCCGAATGGAGCAGATGTGGCTGTGACATGGCCCTTGCTCCCCACCACACAGAGCATCACAGGGCTGGCCCGTGCTGTTTCCAGAGGAGGGTCTAGGTCTTGGACGTTTGTGTTGAGAACTCAGTGGACCCACCCCCTTATTGAAATCCTCACAGTTCTTGGGGTTGCCCAGCCTAGACTGGTACTACACATGCCCTGAAGCAAAGTCCCAGCAACTGCATGAGCCACCTGGCCACAGTCCTCCCATGGAGGCCTCTGTGACTGCTCAGTGGAGAGGACAGGGCATGTGTCCCCACTCAGGCCACACAGTGAGAAGGAAACCACAGATGGAACCTCTTGCTGATAATACTGACTCTGGCCCATGTTTGCCTTGCCCAAGCCAAAGAGGAACGTCAGGTTGGCTTGCCAAGCCCTTGAGCAATGGGAGTGGGGGTGGGAAGGAGATGAGCCTCTGCAGAGAGTTGGGTCATGTTCTCTGGGACAAAAGGAGGGGTGAAGGCATCACCAGGGGCCCTGTGTTTCCATCAGGTTCCCACGCTTGTCAGGGCTTCTCTCTCGAGTCACTGATAGGAGAATGTGAGTTATGCCCGGAGATGTCTCATCCTGAGGAAGGAAGACCTTCCTTTCATTCACTTTCAGGACTCTTAGTGCCAATATGAAGTAGCAAAAGGCAGTCTTGGCCAGTTCAGTGTTACATTGATTCTAAAATTACAGTGTCCCCATTAGACATCTATTTTAGGTGCTGAAGTGTGAAGAGTGCGTTGGGAAAAAGGAAGCATTTCTTCATTGATTTAATCACTATGAATAGTGTATGCTTAAATAAAAAAAATTTTTTTGCACAGGTAAATTCTCTCACTTGTGAATGGGAGAAGCTGCCCCAGGAGTCTGTGAGTGAGGGTGGTGTTCCCTGGAATCTGGCTCTGAAAGATTTCGTTGTTGGTAGAAATACTAGGGGTTGAGGAAGAAGGGAGCTAGCATCCCCTAAAACCTGCACGTGAATGAGGGTTAACGTGATTCACTATGGCCTAAAGAAGGCCCAGGTGAAAATCACTGCGATCTTTCAGAGCCGGGCAGACAGGTGCCCAGCAGAGCCCGGGGCTCACTCCCCTTTCAGTCATTCCTTAGCCCTTCGAAGGGAGACCCAGACACTTTGCATGCTGTGCTGCAGACATTTTGGCCTGGTGTGTCTGAAGGTTGCCTCAGTCCCCATGGTGCAAACATGGGTTATCTAGGAAGTCACACAATGACACTGAAACCCTACAGACCAAAATTCACTTGTCAGCAGGAGCAGCAGCCCAGCACCAGCGTCTTCCGGCTCCTCTGACGGCTGTTGTGTTGGG
>NW_016107756.1:835465-848586 GCF_001604975.1 Cebus imitator | reverse complement strand
ATGGAGAAAGATGAAGAAAAGCTGAGGGCTCTTCGTGCCCTTGAAGAAACAACTCACAATCATGTTGTAACTCATGACTCAGCTGGAACAATTGGGGGACACTTTAAGAACAAGCACTGCAATAATCAGCTTACTATGATGTACAGTAGCAACAAGCCTTCGAAATGCCAGCTGCCAAAACACCTGCCTTTTACTGGAAGCGGCCGCCCAGATCCTCCATCCTCCCTGCTCCCTGGTAGGGCCTCGCAGGCCTGACATCACGGCAAGCCCTCCTCAACTAGTGCCAACAGAAAGGTCACTTACTGAAACCCACTCCCTGCAGTTTGCCAGACCAGAGTCAGCTCCAGATTCCAACCTGTGGCTTTTAAAGGAGCAGGACGTGCTCTGACGAAAGGCGTCACCTTAACTCCAGCCCCTGCACCGGTCCTTTCCGTCATCTCTTACGGGACCCGTTTGGTCTCCCAGCCCACCTCGACTTTGTTCTGATCAGTGAGGGGGTGATGAGGAGGAGGAGGCACAGCTGGACTGAATGAAAGTTCCATGCTGCCGAAACCTGGGCACTAATTGAGGAGCTCCCCCGCTGCTGCTGGCAGGACCCTCCCCCAGCCTTGCCATCTTGGTTGTCCTGGTCAGTTCTGTGGCTGTATGATGTGGTGGATGACAATGTGGTCAGGCCTCCTGGTTTGGCCCTGAGCCTCCTGGTCTCTGACTTTGTGTGGGAACATGGGCAAGTCCGTGGCCTAAAGTCTTCTTACCTTGAAGATGGGCAGAACAGTATCCACTTACAGATCATCACACGTGACCTCTTACCTAAGGAGGAATTGCTGCTAAAACCCAGCGCCTGTTAACCACAGGTACCGTGGTGGCCTCAGGGCCTGGGGGGCTGTAAAGGGGCCTCTGGAGTCACTGCACTGCCCCCACGTGGTGATCACCTTGCATCTTCACTTGTAAATGAAGGAGGCAGTTTCTTGGGTTCATGTGGTTTTTAAGTAAGAGTGTGCACAGTGGAAAAGGAGAAGGTTTGTAACTGTGAGGGCTAGCTGGAAGACACAGCATTCAGTCCTTGGCTGGGGAGTGGGTGGAGAAGGCTGAGTCAGAGGGCAGCTGGACGGGCTGAGGGAGGCCAAGGACAGAATTGCCCGGCCTGGAGGGCAGACCCGGCTCAGCTTTGGGCCCAGTACCTCCAGTACTCAGTACCTCAGCATTGGG
The DNA here is from genome assembly GCF_001604975.1 of Cebus imitator. Lineage (NCBI taxonomy): Eukaryota > Metazoa > Chordata > Mammalia > Primates > Cebidae > Cebus > Cebus imitator. The sequence continues at coordinate 847,377 of NW_016107756.1, read as the reverse complement.
CTCAGTACTCCAGAGCCCATGTGACAAGAGAGCTACCTCGTGGAAAGCCGCAGCTTGCTCTGTGGGGAGACTAAGCCCCAGCAGGAAGGCACAGCAGGTACCAGAACCATCTGGAGGAGCTGACAGTCTCCTGGGGAGACATTGCTGGAAGCAGGCAGTTATGGGAGAGGACGTTTTCCTTGACCCAGGACTCACGGCCCTCCTTTGGGCCAGCTCTGCTCCGGGAACTGGACCCGCACAGTGAACCAGGAGGATAAGACCCCTGTCCCCTTGGAGTTGATACTCTAGCTGGAGCGAGGGGGCAGGCCCTAGAGAAGCAAACAGAGGACAAACGTCGCATGAGTGCCAGGGAGAAAAGAGCGAGACAGAGGGGGATGGGTAGTGAAAATCCTGGGTCTGGGCAAACTGCAACCCCTGTTCAGACGGCCGAGCCCTGGCGATGAGGATGGGTGGTCAGGAAGGCACGTGGGCCAGCGGGAGGGTGCCGGGCATGGATGCACAGACTTGGATTTGAACCTTGGCTCCGTCCCTTCCCGGCTGGTGTTCTTGGGCGCCTTCTCTCCTCTCCAAGCCTCAACTACGAACAGATACCAACAGCTCCTCACCAGGCTGGGCGGGGATAAGTGAGGTCCCCAAGATGCACGCTGGGCGGGCTGGGCAGCTGTCATGATGAGGGTGGCACTGGGGCCCACACGGTGTTTTGGGATCAGCTCCCACTCTCTGAAGCCGAGACCCAGGGCCCCTGAGCAGATGTGGTTCTAGAACTGTCCTGCAGAGGGCAGCAGGTTTCCCTAAAAATCAGCCTGCCCAAACTCTACCCAGGGACTGTTCCGGGCCACTCCCTGGCCCCAGTGGGCCCCTCCCCTTGGAGCCCACAACAGAGCCCTCCACAACCCAGGAGATGTGAAGTCACATGTGATCTCTGCAAGAAGGGGGACGGGGAGGAGAGAGGCAGAGGCTGCTGGGAGAGGCAGCCCCACCACCCTCCCTGAGCAGGGGACAGGAGATGGTGCTGCTGGCTCTGGCCCAGCCTCCTTCATCCCTGCCTCCAGCTTTTGTGCAGGGACACACAGGGTTCTGCTCCTCAGTGCAGCCTCTCCTCCCTCCCACCTGTGAGGGGACTTGTGTAGGGACCGTTCTGAACCACAAGGCCCCTGTCATCACCCGGCTGCTCTCGGTGACCTTCACCTTAATGTCACAGCGCCCTGGTTTGGGTCTGGGCCCTCCGTGACCTGTCCCTGCAGGCCACTCCAACCTTCTTCAGTCCCTTGACTGCAGCCAGCCCCAGCTGCTCTCTTGGCCTCAGGTGGAGGAGGTCAGCTCTGCCTCCCAGCTGTGGCCCCTTTCTCCCTCCTCCATCACCTCCACCTTCCTGCAGAACACCTGGTCGTCTTCAAGAATCCATTCCGGCCATCCCTGGCTCTGCTGTTCTGCCTCCATTCCTGCTGGAGTCTTCCGGCAGGCACCTTCAGAGCTCTCCCCCTGACGCATTCTGGGGGCCCCACCTGACTGGGACTCCCTCAGGAGGACCGGATCCTGCTCCTCTCTAGCTTGGCCTCCTGCCTCCACAGGTACAGGGCCTGGGAATGTGTTTGAGGGTGAAGGCAGTACCGGGTCCTCTAGGCTCATCCCTCATTATCCCTGGGTGCCCTGGTCCCTGGCTGAACGTGGCCTGGAGGCAGCTGCTGTGCTTGGTGCCCTCTCTTGTGGGGTCCAAAGGGGGTGCCACCTTCCCTGGGGCTGAGCGGGCTGGGAGTTCAGCCAGACTTCAGGTCCCTGCTCCCCAGGCCTCCTAGACCAGGGGGGATATTGAAAGCAGACAGGAGCCAGGCCCCCGCTTACAGCGGCTTCCTAAGACTCCCTGCTGGGTCTGACGTGAACCCTTTATCGGCTGGACTGTGGGAAGCGCCGGAGGACCTTTGGGGAGCTGAGCTGGAGCAGTGATGGGGCTTCAGGGCATTGGGGCAAGCAGTACCTCGGGGCATTTGTTACCATCCTGGTGTTATTTCAGTATTTGAGCATCTAGATGACTCGGGGGTCATGGCCCCAGCTGCCTCGGATCAGGCCCAGGCTCTCCGTACTAGGGAGAGGGAAGGAGCTGGCAAGATCTGGGCGGCAGCGGCAGAGTTGGGGGCCGAGCAGCTCACGCAGGAGGGACTGGAGGCCCAGTGCGGAGACCCATGGCCCTCTCTGCAGACAGGCTGAGCATGGGCTCTAGAGGTAGCTCACCTTCAAATCAGGTAGTGTCCCTGGCTGCTGTGACCCAGCCCAGGTGGTTTATCTTACGGAGCCTCAGCGTCTGCACTTGAAACCCCAGGGAACAGCGTCAGTTTCCTTACGAGAGAACAGAGCGTGGTGCACGCTAGTACCGAGTAGGGTGGGCCCTCATTCCTGTGACCCTCAAGGCTCTCTGCATTGTCAGCGAGGGCCCGCTAATGCCCGTGCTGTGGCCTTCCCCGGACCAGGACAGGCTGGCAGTGACGCCTCTGTGGTCCCCTGGCTTCATCTGAGGCCACCTCTTTCCACAGTGTGCTGGGCTCCTGCTGCCCTGCACCACAGGGCCTCCTCACCTCCTCCTCTGGAACCCATCCCGTGTCGCCGTGTCCCCAGTCCTGGAGTGCTTGTCACCTCCTTCGCCTTCTCTCTGAGCCCTGCCCTGACGGTGGATGCAAATACCAATCAGGTAAAAGAATCCGCACCCAACTGTACTGGTTTAGTGCTTCCCAAATGTGGAACCACAGATACATGGTGGGGAGGAGAGTTCTTAGTGGTCTCTGGAAGAATTTAAAAAATTGTATGTTTTCATTTTATTTATGTATTATTTTTTGAGACACGTTTTATTCCTGTCTCCCAGGCTGGAGTGCAGTGGCATGATCTTCCCTCATTACAACCTCTGCCTCACAGGTTCAAGTGATTCTTCTGCCTCAGGCTCCCGAGTAGCTGGGATTACAGGTGCGTGCCACCATGCCCGGCTAATTTTTTCTTTTGTTCTTTTTTTTTTCTTTTGAGGTGGAGTCTTGCACTGTCCTCCGGGCTGGAGTGCCGTGGTGCCATCTCAGATCACTGCAACCTCCACCTCCTGGGTTCAACTGATTCTCCTGCCTCAACCTTCTGAGTGGCTGGTATTATAGGTGGTACTTGCCACCATGCCTGGCTAATTTTATATATATATATTTTTTTGTTTCTATGTTTGAGATAGAGGCTCACTCTGTCGTCCAGGCTGGAGTGCAGTGGCACACGATCCTGGCTCACTGCAACTTCTATCTGCTGGGGTTAAAGCGATTCTCCTCTCTCAGCCTCCTGAGTAGCTGGGATTACAGATGCTTGCCACCATGCCCAGCTAATTTTTGTATTTTTAGTAGAGACAGGGTTTCACTATTTTGGCCACGCTGGTCTTGAACTCCTGACCCTGTGATCCACCTGCCTCAGCCTCCCTAAGTGCTGGAATTACAGGTGTGAGCCACCGTGCCCGGCCAAGTTTTTGTATTTTTAGTAGAGACGGGGTTTCACTATGTTGGGCAGGCTGGTCTCAAACTCCTGACCTGGTGATCCACCCACCTCGGCCTCCCAAAGTGCTGGGATTACAGGCATGGGCCACTGCAACTGGCCTAATATTTGTATTCTTAGGTGGATGGGGAAACGTCCTGACAGGCGTCACAGGGCCTGGGTGGTAAGCAGCGGGGAGCCGAGTCACTGCTTGGCACCCGGGGCAGGTGCTGAGCTCCAGAGAACCTGGGCCCTGGTGGCTGCTCCTTCCTCACCTTAGACGCCCATTTGGTATCTGCAAAACATCATCCACTGCTTTAAATTAATGCTATTCATTGGAGTTTTATTGGTTTTGTAGTTTTGTTTAGCCTTAATTAGTAAACGCGTCTTGATTTTATAATTGAAAGGAGCAATAATTACAGAGTTTATACATCGCTTGATGAACAATGAACTCGAATCAGCCCTGGAAGGTCTGGAGGAATACAGGCCCATGGGTGGTCTGTGCATTCTAGATGTTTGGGAATCCAGCTGTTGATGACTGAAGCCTGTGAGGCCAGGAGGCAGCCTATGAGATGGCCTGAGAAAGGAGCCGCCATCTACCAAGGCTGTGTGGGCTCCAGGCTCTGGGCCTGATGCTTTGTTGAAGTTCTTTCACTGAGTCTCCCAGTAGTCCAATGGAGTGGAATTCATCTCATTTTTCAGTTGAGGATCCCGAGGCCCAGACATGTCAGATAACTTGCCTAAGGTCACACAGCTAGGAGGTGGTGGATCTGCTGAAACTTTATTGATGGCATGTGAAAGACAGTAAGACTTTATTTAAGGTGGGGGGCAGCGTCTGACCGGGGCCACAGCAGCTGGGGACAGAGATTGGGCTCACTCTGTATTCAGCAATGGCAAGTGGGAACTGATGGCCAGAGAACAGGGTGGGTTCAGTGGATGGGAAATCTCTTCAGAGGAAACACCTGGGGGGATTCTGGCTAAACGGACCTGATGGGATGCTTTTTTTTTTTTTTCTCTATTATTATACTTTAAGTTCTGGGGTACATGTGCAGAACGTGCAGCTTTGTTACATAGGTATACACGTGATGGTGATTGGCTGCACCCATCACCCCATCATCTACATTAGGTATTTCTCCTAATGCTATCCCTCCCCTAACCTCCCACCCCCTGCTATTCCTCCCCTAGCTCTCCCAGACTCCCCACAGGCCCTGGTGTGTGATATTCCCCTCCCTGTGTCCATGCATTCTCATTGTTCAACACTCACTTATGAGTGAGAACATTTGGTGTTTGATTTTCTGTTCTTGTGTCAGTTTGCTGAGAATGATGGCTTTCAGCTTCATGCACGTTCCTGCAAATGACAAGAACTCATTTTTATAGCTGCATAGCATTCCATGGTATATATGTGCATTTTCTTATCCAGGTTTTCTTTATCCAGTGTATCATTGATGGGCATTTGGGTTGGTTCCAAGTCTTTACTACTGTGAACAGTGTTAGAATAAACATACGTGTGCATGTGCCATTGTAACAGAATAATTTATAATCTTTTGTGTATATACCCAGTAATGAGGTTGCTGGGTCAAATGGTATTTCTAGTTCTAGTTCCTTGAGGAATAGCAACGCTGTCTTCCACAATGGTTGAACTAATTTACACTCCCACCAAGAGTGTAAAATCATTCCTATTTCTCCACATCCTCTTCAGCATCTGTTGTCTTCTGATTTTTTAATGCTCACCATTCTAACTGGTGTGAGATGGTATCTCAGTGTGGTTTTGATTGGCATTTCTCTAATGACCAGTGATGACGAGCTTTTCTTCATATGCTTGTTGGCTGCATAAATGTCTCCTTTTGAGACGTGTTTTTTAATATCCTTCGCTCACTTTTTCATGGGCTTGTTTTTTCTCTTGTAAATTTGTTCTTTGTGGATTCTGGATATTAGCCCTTTATCAGATGGGTAGATTGCAAAAATTATTTTCCCATTCTGTTGGTTGCTGGTTCACTCTAATGATAGTTTCTTTTGCTGTGCAGAAGATCTTTAGTTTAATTAGATCCCATTTGTCTATTTTGGCTTTTGTTGCCATTGCTTTTGGTGTTTTAGTCATGAAGTCCTTGCATATGCCTATGTCCTGAATGGTTTTGCCTAGGTTTTCTTCCAGGGTTTTTACAGTGTTATGTCTTATGTTTAAATCCTTAATCCATCTGGAGTTAATTTTTGTAAAAGGTGAAGGGAAGGATCCAGTTTAAGCTTTATGCGTATAGCTACCAAGTTTTGCCAACACCATCTATTAAATAAAGATTACTTTCCCCATAGCTTGTTTTTGTCAGGATTGTCAAAGATCAGACGGTTGTAGATGTGTGGCATTACTCCTGAAGTCTCTGTTCTCTTCCATTGAGGTATAACCCTGCTTTGGTACCAATACCATGCTGCTATGATTACTATAGACTTGTAATACAGTTAGAAGTCAGGAATATAGAAGTACATGGAGAGTGTGTATATATTTTATAACAGTATATTGAGAGTGTGTATATGTTTTATAACAATATATTAGAGTGTGTATATTTTTTATAACAGAATTTTGAGAGTGTGAATATTTTCTATAAAAGTATTTTGAGATCGTGTATATTTTTATAACAGAGTAATTTGAATTTGTATATTCTTTATAACAGTATTCTGGAAGGTTTTATATTTTTATAACAGAGTATTTTGAGAGTGTGCATATTATTAACAGTATTTCTAGAGTATGTATATTTTTTATAACAGAGAATTTTGAGAGTGTATATTTTTCACTACAGAGTATGAAGAGAGTGTGTATACTTTTTATAACAAAGTACAAATATAGGGTGTATATTTTTGTAATACAGTACAAATAGTTTGTGTATATATATATATATATATATATATATATATATTTTTTTTTTTTTTTTTTTTTTTTTTTTTTTTTTTTTTTTTTTTTTTTTTTTTTTTTTTTTTTTTGAGATGGAGTTTCGCTCTTGTTACCCAGGCTGGAGTGCAATGGCGCGATCTCGGCTCACCGCAACCTCCGCCTCCTGGGTTCAGGCAATTCTCCTGCCTCAGCCTCCTGAGTCGCTGGGATTACAGGCACGCGCCACCATGCCCAGCTAATTTTTTTTTGTATTTTTAGTAGAGACGGGGTTTCACCATGTTGACCAGGATGGTCTCAATCTCTTGACCTCGTGATCCACCCGCCTCGGACTCCCAAAGTGCTGGGATTACAGGCTTGAGCCACCGCGCCCGGCCTGTGTATATTTTTTATAACAGGTTATTTTGAGAGTTTGTATACACAGAGTACAAACAGAGTGTGTATATTTTTATAGAAGAGTGAAGAGAGTGTGTATATTTTTTATAATAGAGGCCAAATTCAGTATGTATATTTTTTATAACAGAATTTTTTGAGAGTGGGTATACTTCATATAACAGAATTCAAATAGATGCGTGTATATTTTTTATAACAAAATATTTTTATATTTTGTATATATTTATGTTTATTTATAAATATATACACACTCTCCATGTACTTCTATATTCCTGACTTCTAACTGTATTACAAGTCTATAGGAATCATAGCAGCATGGTATTGGTACCAAAACAGGGTTATACCTCAATGGAAGAGAACAGAGACTTCAGGAGTAATGCCACACATCTACAACCGTCTGATCTTTGACAATCCTGACAAAAACAAGCTATGGGGAAAGTAATCTTTATTTAATAGATGGTGTTGGCAAAAAAACCCCGTGTATATATTTTGTATAACAGAGTCCAAATAGAGTATTGTGAGAGGATGTGTATCTTATATATCTTAGTACAAATAGGGTGTGTACATTTTTTATAAGAGTATTTTGAGAGTGTGTATATTTTCTATAACTGAGTACAAGTTGAGTGTGAATATTTTTTATAACAGAGCAGAAATGGAATGTGTATATATTTTATAACAGAGTACAAATAGAGTGTATATCTTTTATAATGGAATACAAATACAGGGTGTATATTTTTTTATAAAAGTGCAAATAGTGTGTGTATATTTTTTACAACAGAGTAAAAATACAGGGTGTATATTTTTTATAACAGAGTACAAATATAGGGTGTATATTTCTAATAACAGTATTGTGAGAGTGTTTATATTTTTTATAACAGAGTACAAATACAGGGTGTATATTTTTTATAACAGACTATTGTGTGTATATATTTTTTATACCTTAGTAAAAACAGCATATATTTTTTATAAAATGGTATTTTGAGAATCTGTATATTTTTTATAATTGAGTACAAATAGATTGCATACATTTTTTATAACAGTATTTTGAGAGTGTGTGTATTTTTATAACAGAGTAGAAATACAGCATGTATATTTTTTAAAACAGCGTGTATATTTTTTTATAACATTGCAAATACGTGTTTATATTCTTTATAACATTGTATTTTGAGAGTATGTATGTTTTTTGTGAGTACAAATTGTGTATATTTTTAAGAGTATTTTGAGAGTGTATATTTTTTATAACTGAGTACAAATTTAGTGAATATATTTTTTATTACAGAGTACAAATACAGCATGTATATTTTTAACAGAGTACAAATAGAGGGTGTATATTCTTTATAACAGTGAAAATACAGCATGCATATTTTTCATAAGAGAGTAGAAATAGAGTGTATATTTTTTAAAGCAGAGTTCAAATATGCGGTATATATTTCTTAGAGTACAAATACAGGGTGTATATTTTTTATGCCAGAGTACAAATAGTGTGTGTATATTTTTTACAAAAGAGTAAAAATACATGGTGTATATATTTTATGAGTACAAATAATGTGTGTATATTTTTTATAACAGAGTAAAATACAGAGTGTATACTTTTTATAACAGTATTGTGAGAGTGTGTATATTTTTTATAAGAGAGTGCAAATACAGATTGTATATTTTTTATAACAGAGTACAAAGTGTGTATTTTTTTTACAAAAGAGTAATAATACAGGGTGTATATATTTTGTAACAGAGTACAAATAATGTGTGTATATTTTTTATAACAGAGTAAAAATACAGTGTATACTTTTTATAACAGTATTGTGAGTGTATACTTTTTATAACAGTACAAATACAGGGTGTGTATTTTTTATAACACAGTATTGTGAGAGTGTGTATATTTTTTTATAACAGAGGACAAATAGAGGGTGTATATTTTTAGTTGTTTTTATTTTTTTTTTAATTTATTTTTATTTATTTATTTATTTTTTTTGAGACTGAGTTTCGCTCTTGTTACCCAGGCTGGAGTGCAATGGCGCGATCTCGGCTTACCGCAACCTCCACCTCCCGGGTTCAGGCAATTCTCCTGCCCCAGCCTCCTGAGTCACTGGGATTACAGGCACGCGCCACCATGCCCAGCTAATTTTTTTTGTATTTTTAGTAGAGACGGGGTTTCACCATGTTGACCAGGATGGTCTCGATCTCTTGACCTCGTGATCCACCTGCCTCAGCCTCCCACAGTGCTGGAATTACAGGCTTGAGCCACCGCGCCCGGCCTGTTTTTATTTTTTTATTGCATTTTAGGTTTTGGGGTACACGTGAAGAACATGCAAGATTGTTGCATAGGTACACATGTGGCAGCATGATTTGCTGCCTTCCTCCCCATCACCTATATCTGGCATTTCTTCCCATGCTCTCTCTCCCCAACTGCCCACCCCCTGCTGTCCCTCCCCTATTTCCCCTCAATAGACCCCAGTGTGTAGTGCTCCCCTCCCTGTGTCCATGTGTTCTCATTATTCAACACCCACCCATGAGTGGGAACATGCAGTGTTTGATTTTCTGTTCTTGTGTCGGTTGCTGAGAATGATGGTTTCCAGGTTCATCTATGTCCCTACAAAAGACACAAACTCATCATTTTGATGGCTGCATAATAATCGATGGTGTATATGGGCCACATTTTCCCTGTCTGGTTTATCGTCGATGGGCATTTGGGTTGGTTCCAGGTCTTTGCTATTGTAAACTGTGCTGCAATGAACATTCATGTGCAGGTGTCCTTATAGCGGAACGATTTATAATCCTTTGGATATATACCCAGTAATGGGATTGCTGGGTCAAATGGAATTTCTATTTCTAGGTCCTTGAGGAATCGCCACACTGTCTTCCACAATGGTTGAACTAATTTACACTCCCACCAACAATGTAAAAGTGTTTCTATTTCTCCAAATCCTCTCCAGCATCTGTTGTCTCCAGATTTTTTAATGATTGCCATTCTAATTGGCATGATATGGTATCTCAACGTAGTTTTGATTTGCATTTCTCTAACGAATAGTGATGATGAGCATTTTTTCATGTTTCTTGGCCTCATGTATGTCTTCTTTTGTAAAGCGTCTGTTCATGTCCTTTGCCCACTTTTGAATGGGCTTTTTTTTTTTCTTGTAAATCTGTTTTAGCTCTTTGTAAATTCTGGATATCAGCCCTTTGTCAGATGGGTAAACTACAAAATTTTTTTTCCATCCTGCTGGTCGCTGATTCACTCTAATGACTGTTTCTTTTCCCACACAGAAGCTGTGGAGTTTGACTAGGTCCCATTTGTCTATTTTGGCTTTTGTTGCCAATGCTTTTGGTATTTTGGTCATGAAGTCCTTGCCTACGCCTATGTCCTGAATGGTTTTGCCTAGATTTTCTTCTAGGGTTATGGTGTTAGGTCTTATGTTTAAGTATTTAATCCATCTGGAGTTAATTTTAGTGTAAGGTGTCAGGAAGGGGTCCAATTTCTGCTTTCTGCACATGGCTAGCCCGTTTTCCCAACACCATATTTAAACATGGGATCCTTTCCCCATTGCTTGTTTTTATCAGGTTTGTCAAAGATCAGATGGTTGTAGATATGTTGTGTTGCCTCTGAGGCCTCTGTTCTGTTCCATTGGTCTATATCTCTGTTTTGGTATGAGTACCATGCTGTTTTGATTACTGTAGCTTTGTAGTATAGTTTGAAGTCCGGTAGTGTGATGCCTCCTGCTTTGTTCTTTTTGCTTAGAATTGACCTGGCTATGCAGGCTCTCTTTTGGTTCCATATGAAGTTTAAGGTGTTTTTTTTCCAGTTCTGTGAAGAAGGTCATTGGTAGCTTGATGGGGATAGCGTTGAATCTGTAAATTACTTTGGGCAGTATGGCCATTTTCATGACATTGATTCTTTCTAACCATGATAATGGGATGTTTCTCCATCTGTTTCTGTCCTCTCTTATTTCACTGGGCAGTGGTTTGTAGTTCTGCATGAAGAGGTTGTTTACGTTCCTTGTTAGTTGTATTCCTAGGTATTTTATTCTCCTTGTATCAGTTGTGAATGGCAGTTTGTTCTTGATTTGGCTCTCTTTAAGTCTGTTATTGGTATATAGGAATGCTTGTGATTTTTGCACATTGATTTTGTATCCTGAGACTTTGCTGAAGTTGCTTATCAGTTTCAGGGATTTTGGCCTGAGACAATGGGGTCCTCTATATATACAGTCATGTTGTCTGCAAACAGAGACAATTTGACTTCCTCCTTTCCTATTTGAATACCCTTTATTTCTTTTTCTTGCCTGATTGCTCTGGCTAGAACTTCCAGTACTATATTGAATAGGAGGGGTGAGAGAGGGCATCCTTGCCTAGTGACAGATTTCAAAGGGAATGCTTCCAGTTTTTGCCCATTTAGTATGATATTGGCTGTTGGTTTGTTGTAAATAGCTTTTATTATTTTGAGATACGTTCCGTCAATACCTAGTTTATTGAGGGTTTTTAGCATAAAGCGCTGTTGAATTTTGTTAAAGGCCTTCTCTGCATCGAGATAATCATTTGGTTTTTGTCTTTGGTTCTGTTTATGTGGGGAATTACGTTTATAGACTTGTGTATGTTGAACCAGCCTTGCATCCCCGGGATGAATCCTACTTGATCATGGTGGATAAGCTTTTTGATGTGCCATTGAAATCGGCTTGCCAGTATTTTGTTGAAGATTTTTGCATCTATGTTCATTATGGATATTGGCCTGAAGTTTTCTTTTCTTGTTGAGTCTCTGCCAAGTTTTGGTATCAGGATGATGTTGGTCTCATAAACTGATTTGGGAAGAATTCCCTCTTTTTGGGTTATTTGGAATAGTTTCAGAATAAATTGTACCAGCTCCTCTTTGTATGTCTGGTAGAATTTGGCTGTGAACCCGTGTGGACGTGGACTTTTTTTGGGTGGTAGGCTCTTAATTGCTGCCTCCACTTCAGACCTTGTTATGGGTCTGTTCAGGGTTTCGACTTCTTCCTGGTTTAGGCTTGGGAGGAGCCAAGTGTCCAGGAATTTATCCGTTTCTTCCAGGTTTACTAGTTTATGTGCATAGAGTTATTTGTAATAATCTCTGATGATGGTTTGAATTTCTGTGGAATCTGTGGTGATATCCCCTTTATCGTTTTTTATTGCATCAATTTGGTTATTCTCT
>NW_016107756.1:817767-833350 GCF_001604975.1 Cebus imitator | reverse complement strand
TTTTGTTTCTTAGTTTTTCTTCTAACAGTCTGGCCCTGCTGTAGGACTGCTGAGGTCCACTCCAGGCCCTGCTTGCCTGGGCATCACCTGCAGTAGCTGCAGAACAGTAAGGGTTGCTACCAGTTTGTTCTTCTGCTGTCTTTGTCCCAGAAGGATACCCGCCAAATGTCAGTCTGATCTCTCCTTTATGAGGTGATTCTTTGGATATACAGGGGTCAGGGAGCTGCTTGAGGAGACAGTCTGTCCTTTATAGGAGCTCAAGTGTTGAGCTGTGAGCTCTGTTGTTCATTCAGAGCTGCTGGGCAAGTACGTTTAGGCCTGCTGCAGCAGAACTCATAAACTGCTTTTTGTTCCCAGGTGCTCTGTTCCAGGGAGTTACGGCTTTATGAGTTTCCATTGTGCTGCTGCCTTTTTTTTCAGGGTTGCCCTGCCCAGCAAGGAGGCAGCCTAGTCACTGTCTGCCTGCAGAGGCTTTGCTGAGCTGCTGTGGGCTCCACCCAGCTGCCATGTGAGCTTCCTTGCACTCCTGTTTATATGGGTGTAGTTAGAACTGCCTCAGCAATGGTGGCCCACCTCTGTAATGGCAGACTCTCTCTGTAATGGCTGGTTGCCTGGGCAACGGCAGGTTGCCTTGGCAACAGCAGGCTGCCTCAGCATTGGCTACCTCCATAGTGGAGTGCCTCGGTAATGGCGGATGCCCCTCCCCCACAGAGCTGGATCATCCCGGGTTCAGCTGCATTTGCTGTGAAATTCTCAATCCAGAGAGTTTCTGACTGCTGTTCTTTTGTGCGGGTGGGAGCAGCCAAGCCTGATCACCTGGCTCCCTGCCTCAGAGCCTTTTTTATTTCTTTAGCTGAACAGTCGACTCTCTCCCAGGTGTTCCAGTCGCCTGCTGTTAAGGCGCCGGGATCTGTGTGATTTCCCATGCGGCGACTCGCTGCGCTGGCTTAAACAGTGGCACTGAGATTCATGCTGCTTTTTTTGCCCAGGAATCTGGGCTGGCTTCCTGTTCAGTCCCCTTTTTAATCAGATGAATGGGCGACTTCCCAGGGCTCCAATTACCAGCTTAAAGGGCACCCAGACCAGTGTATTTTGTATGGAGAACCACTGCACTGGGGTGCCAGCAAAGCAGCTGCACCGGGCAAAGCTGCCATGCTGGCCAAAACAGCCACACCAACCAAAACAGCCGTGCAGGCCAAAACAGCCACGCTGGCAATCCGTAGGTCTCCTCCACCTGGGAATCTCCTGGTCTGTGGGCAATAAAAATCTGTCTGGAAATGTGGCGTCCACTCACCCTCTGCACTTTCACTGGGAGCTGCAATCCTGAGCTGTTCCTAAACGGCCATCTTAGACATCCAACAGCAATTTATTTCAAGGGTGTATATTTTTTATAACAAAGTATTGAGAGTGTATATATTTTTTACAACTGAGTACAAATTGAGTGTGTATATTTTTTATAACAGTAAAAATGGAGTGTGTATATTTTTTATAACAGTAAAATAGAGAGTATATTTTTTATAACTATTATAAGAGGGTGTATATTTTTTACAACTGAGTGCAAAAAGAGGGTGTATATGTTTTATAACAGAGTACAAATAGAGGGTATATATATTTTTAAAACAGTACAAATACACGGTGTATAATTTTTATAAAAGACTATTGTGAGAGTGTGTATATTTATTGTACCTTAGTACAAATGGTGTGTGTATATTTTTTATAACAGAGTACAAATGGAGGGTGTATATTTTTTATAACAGTATTTTGAGAGGGTGTTTATTTTTTACAACTGGGTAAAAATAGAGGGTATATTTTTTATAACAGAGTAAAAACAGAGGGTTTATACTTTTTATAATGGAATGTAAATACAGGGTGTGTTTTTTTATAACAGTATATTGACAGTGGGTATATTTTTTATAACAGGGTACAAATAGAGGGTGTATATTTTTTATAAGAGAGTACAAATACAGGGTGTATATTTCTTAGAGTACAAATTAGGGGTGTATATTTTTATAACGAAGTACAAATACAGGGTGTATATTTTTTATAACAGAGTACAAATAGTGGCATTATATTTTTTATTACAGAGTATTTTTTGAGTGTGTATATTTTTTATAACTGAGTATAAATACAGAGTGTATATTTTTTAACAGAATTTTGAGAGGGTGTATATTTTTTACAACAGTATAGAGATTGTATATTTTTTATAACAGAGTATTGTGAATGTATATCTTTAGATCTTAGTAAAAATGTGTATTATTTTTATGAGTATTTTGAGAGTGTGTATATATTTTATGTGAGTAAAAATATAGTGTATATTTATGAGTATTTTGAAAGTGTGTATATTTTTAACAACTGAATAAAAATAGATTGTGTATATTTCTAAGAGAGTATTGTGAGAATGTGTATATTTTTAATAACAGTACAAAGAGAGTATATTTTTCATAACTGAGTACACAGAGTGTGTATATTTTTTATAAGAGTATTGTGAGAGTGTGAATATTTTGTGTAGCAGAGTACAAATACAGGGTGTACATTTTTTATAACAGTACAATTACAGGGTGTATATTTTATATAAGAGAATTTTGAGAGTGTATATTTTTTATACCTTAGTACAGTTAGTGTGTGTATATTTTCTATAACAGAGTGCTTTGAGAGTACATATATTAACTCAGAAAAATTAGACTGTGTATATTTTTTATAACAGAATATTTTGAGAGTATGTATATTTTTTATTTTATTTTATTTTATTATTTTTTGAGTCGGAGTTTCACTCTTGCTGCCCAGGCTGGAGTGCAATGGCGCGATCTTGGCTCACCGCAACCTCTGCCTCCTGGGTTCAGGCAATTCTCCTGCCTCAGCCTCCTGAGTAGCTGGGATTACAGGCACGCACCACCATGCCCAGCTAATTTTTTGTAGTTTTAGTAGAGACAGGGTTTCACCATTTTGACCAGGATGGTCTCGACCTCGTGATCCACCCGCCTCAGCCTCCCAAAGTGCTGGGATTACAGGCGTGAGCCACCGCGCCTGGCTATATTTTTTATAACAGTATTTTGGGAGGGTGTATATTTTTATAACAGCACAAATAGAGGGTGTATTTTTTATAACAGTACAAATACAGGGTGTAAATTTTTAATAACAGCATTGTGTGGGTGTGTATATTTTATTTACCTTAGTACGAATAGCGTGTGTATATTTTTTATAACATTGTACTTTGAGAGGGTGTATATTTATGTTTTTTACAACAGGGTATTGTGAGAGTTTTTATTTTTTATAACTGAGTAAAATTAGATTGTGTATATTTTATATAACAGATTTTGAAAGTGTGTACACGTATTGATCCACTTATGACCTATGCAACTTACGACCATTTGACTTCACAACCACAATTGCTAGCCACGACTGCTCCGCGTCTGGCAGAGGAAACGTGCCCAGCTGGGCGTATGACAGTGCAGACCAGCTTCTGGCAGCACTATCATCTCCACGTGCACCATTTCAACTGTACATATAGCCTACTCAACTTACGACCAAATCGTGTTATGACTGGTCCGTGGTCCTGACGGTGGTCGTAAGTCGAGCACTAGCTGTATATTTTTTATAACACAGTCCAAATAGACGGTGTATATATTTTATAACAGAGTACAAATAGAGGGTGTATATTTTTTTATAATAGATTACAGATACAGCGTGTATATTTTATATAACAAAGTACAATTACAGGATGTATATTTTTTATAACAGTATTTTGTGAGTGTGAATATTTTTTATACATTAGTAAAAAAAAGCATGTGTATATTTTTTATGAGTATTTTGAGTGTGTATATTTTTAATAATGGAGTACAATTAAAGGGTGTATATTTTTATAACAGTATTGTGAGATTGTCTATATTTATTATAACATAGTATATTAAGAGGGTGTATATTGTTTACAAGTGAGTTCAAATAGAGGGTGTATATTTTTTATAACAGAGTACAAATACAGGGTGTATATTTCTTATAGCAGGGTATTTTGGGAGTGTGTATATTTTTTATACCTTAGTACAAATAGTGTGTGTATATGTTTTATAACAGAGTATTTAAAGTATGTATCTTTTTTATAACTGAGTACAATTTGCACGTGTATATTTCTTAGAGTACAAATACAGGGTGTATATTTTTTTATAAAAGTGTACAAGTAGTGTGTGTATATTTTTTATAACAGAATATTTTGAGAGGGTGTATATTTTTTTACAACTGAGTAAAAATAGGTATATTTTTTTTATAGTAGAGTACAAATAAAGTGTGTGTATTTTTTATAACAGTATAAACACAGGATGTATACTTTGTATAAGAGTATATTGAGAGTATGTGTGTTTTTTATCACAGGGTATGAATAGAAGGTGTATACTTTTTATAACAGTTCAAATACATGGTATATATATTTTATAACAGTACAGAGGGTTTTAAAAAAAATAAGTACAAATTGAGGGTATACATTTTTTATAATGGAGTATTATTTGAGTGTGTATTTTTTTATACCTGAGTACATATACAGGGTGTATATTTTTTATAACAGAGTACAAATAGTGTGTATATATTTTTTACAACAGAGTAAAAATACATGGTGTATATTTTTAAGAGTACAAATGTGTGTATATGTTTTATAACAGAGTACAATTACAGAGTGTATATTTTTTATAACAGACTATTGGAGGAGTGTTTATATTTTTTATAACAGAGTACAAATACAAGGTGTATATTTTTTATACCTTAGTACAAACAGTGTGTGTATATTTTTTATAAAAGAGTATTTTGAGAGTGTGTATATTTTTTATAATTGAGTACAAACAGCGGGTGTATTTTTTTTATAACAGAGTATATAATAGAAGGTGTATTTTTTTTAGAAAGAAGGAAGGAGAAAAAGAGGGAGAGAGAACAGGATTCTTGCTCTATTGCCCAGGCTGGAGGGCAATCTTAAAAAACTATTTTTTTAATGTTTTATGCCAATAATTGTACTTAAAAACAGAGACAGGAAGGAATAAGTGAAGAAAATAAACAAACAGCCAACCAATATTTCATTTAAGTCTGTGAGATGCTATGCAAATACTGAAGAGTAATTTACTTCAAATTATGTAGTCACTTTCAGAATAGGTGTAATATGATACTGAGAAAAATGTATGTTCTGTAGGCCTGGGGCAGAGAATTCCATAAATATTCCCTGAGCTTACTTATTCCAGGTGTAAATTCAAATCACAGCTATCCCTATTAATTTTCTATCTGATTGATCCATCGAATATTAACAATGCGATGTCAAAATCTCCCACTGTTATTGTGCAGGAGTCCAAATCTCTTTACAAGTCAATAAGAACTTGTCTTATGTATCTGGGTACTCCTAAATTGGGTACATATATATTTATAATCATTAACTACTGTTGTTGCATGACCCTTTTACCATTATATGTCCTTTGTTTCTTTTGGTCTTCGTTACTATTAAAGTCCATTTTGTCGAAGACAAAAGTTACAACTCCTGTTTTTTTTTTGCTCTCCATTTAATTGGTAAATCTTTCTCCATCCCTTTATTTTGAGTCTTTGTGTGTCGTTGTGAGTTAGATCTGGATACAACGTACCAATCGATTTTAACTTTTTATTCCATTTGCCTGTCTGTGTCTTTAACTGGGGCACTGAATCCATTTTAATTTAGAATTAATATTAATATTTGTGAGTTCAATATTGTAATTTAATGCTAGCTGGCTATTTTGCCCATTAGTTGATGTAGATTCTTCATTATGGAGATACTCTTTATGTTTTCGTAAATTTTTGGGATGACTGATACTGGTTGCCCCTTTCTGTTTGTAGCCTCTTTCAGAAGGTCTTGCAAAGCAGGCCTAGTGGTTATGAAATCTCTGAGTGCTTGCTTATTCATGAAAAATTTTATTTTTCCTTCATTTATGAAGCCCAGCCTGGCTGGACATGAGACTCTGTTGAAAATTCTTTTCTTTGAAGATATTGAATACTGACCCCCACTCTCTTCTAGATTGTAAGGTTTCTGCTGAGAGGTCTGCTGTAAGTCTGATAGGCTTCCCTTTATGGGTAACCTGAACTTTCTCTCTAGCTGCCCTCAGAATTTTCTCCTTTATTTCAACCCTAGTGAATCTAGCAATTATGTGTCTTGGAGTTGCTCTACTTGAGGAATATCTTTGTGGTGGTCTCTGGATTACCTGGAGGTGAGTATTGTCCTGCCTTACTAGGTTAGGAAAGTTTTCCTGAATAATATCCTGAAGAATATTTTCCAACTTGGATTCATTCTCTTCATGACATTCAGGTACGCCTATCAGTCGTAAATTAGGTCTTTTCACATAGTCCCATATTTCTTGGAGAGTTTGCTCATTTCTTTTTACTCTTTCTTCTCGAATCTTGTCTTCTGGTTTCATTTCATTAAGTAGATCTTCGACCTCTGATATCCTTTCTTCTGCTTGATCAATTCAACTGTTAAAACCTGTGCATACTTCATGAAGTTCTTGTATTGTATTCTTCAGTTCCATTAATTCACTTATTTTCGCTTCTAAATTGTCCCTTCTCATTAGCATTTCATCAAACCTTTTTTCAAACTTCTTAGTTTCTTTACATTGGGTTAAAACATGTTCTTTTAACTCACAAAAGTTCCTTATTATCCACCTTCTGAAGCCTAAATCTGTTAATGGAATGCACTTGTTCTCCATCAGGCCTTGTTCCCTTGAGCATGAGGAACTGTGATCCCCTGTAGAAGGAGAGGCATTCTGATTCTGGGTACTCTCAACCTTTTTACGCTGGTTTCTTCCCATCATTGTGAGTTTATCCACCTGTCATCTTTGTGATTGCCAATTTTGAAATTAGGTCGCTGAGCGGATATTCAACTTGTTGATGCCCAGTGCCAAAATCTGAGCAACCCACTGCGCCGGCCAAAACAGCGGCATCAAGATGCGTGGTGCTTTTCTGCTCGGGAATCTCCGGTCTGATTTTGCTCTTGAATCCCTTTTTCAATCAGGTAAATGGGCAACTCTGCTTCCTGGAGCTCCAAACGTCGTTCAAAAGGGGACCCAGTTCAAATAGAGTGTGTATATTTTTGTATCAGAGTATTTTGATTGCTTTTATATTCTTTATAAGAGTTAATAGTGTGTATATTTTTAATAAGAGTTCAAATAGTGTATATTTTTTATAAAAGTTCAAATAGAGTTTGTATATTTTTTATAAGAATTCAAATAGTGTACATATTTTATAACAAAGTATTTTGAGAGTATATTTTTAAAAACAGAGTTAAAATGCAGAGTTAAAATAGTGTATATTTTTTATAACAGAGTTTGAATAGAGTGTGTATGCATTTTATAACAGTATTTTGAGAGTATGTATATTTTTAAAAACAGAGTTCAAATACAGTTTGTACATTTTTTATAAGAGTTCAAATAGACTTTGTATATTTTTTATAACAGAGTATTTTGAAAGTTTGTATATTTTTAATAAGAGTTCAAAGAGAGTGCATATTTTTTATAATGGAGTGGAAATAAAGTTTGTATATTTTTTATAACAGTATTTTGATAGCTTGTATATTTTTTATAACAGTTAAAATACAATGTGTATTTTTTTTATAACAGTTCAAATAGAGTTTGTATATTTTTTATAAGAGTTCAAATAGAGTGTGTATATTTTTTATAACAAGGTATTTTGAGAGTTTGTATATTTTTTATAACAGGGTTAAAATATAGTGTGTATATTTTTTATAACAGATTCAAAGTTTGTATATTTATAATGAGTATTTTGAGAGTTTGTATATTTTTTTATAACAGAGTTCAAATACAGTCTGTATATTTTTTACAACAGAGTTCCAATACAGGGTGTATATGTTTTATAATATAGTATTTTGATAGGTTGTATATTTTTTATAACAGTTAAAATATAGTGTGTATATTTTTTATAAGAGTTCAAATAGAGTTTATATATTTTTAGAGTTCAAATAGAGTGTATTTTTTATAACAGAGTTAAAATAGTATTTTTACAGCAGAGTAATTTGACAGTTTGTGTATTTTTAAGAACAGAGTTAAAATATAGTGCGTATATTTCCTATAAGAGTTCAAAGAGAGTTTGTATATCTTTTATAACAGAGTTCAACTAGAGTGTGTATATTTTTTATAACAGATTATATTGAGAGATTGTATATTTTTAATAAAAGAGTTCAAATAGAGGGTTTATATTTTTTATAACAGAATTTTGATAGGTTGTATACTTTTTATAGCCGAGTATTTTGAGAGTTTGTATATTTTTTACAAGAGTTTAAAGACAGTGTGTATATTTTTTATAACAGAGTGTTTTGAGAGTTTGTATATTTTTTACAACAGAGATAAAATATAGTGTATATTTTTTATAACAGTTCAAATAGTTTTTATATTTTTTTATAACAGTTCAAATAGTGTATATATTTTGTAACAGTATTTTGAGTTTTTATATTTTTTATAACAGAGTTCAAATAGTGTGTGTTTATTTTTTATAATAGAGTAGGAGTAGAGTTTGTATATTTTTCATAACAGAGTATTTCAATAGTTTGTATTTTTTATAATGGTTAAAATATAGTGTGTATATTTTTTATAACAAAGTTCAAATACAGTTTGTATATTTTTACAAAAGTTTTCAAATAGAGTGTTTATAATTTTCATAAGAAAGAATATTGGTAGTTTGTATATATTTTATAACGGAGTATTTTGATAGCTTGTATATTTTTTATAACAGTTAAATTATAGTGGATATAGTTCTTATAACAGTTCAAATAGAATTTGTATATTTTTTATAAAAGAGTTGACAGAGTGTGTATTTTTTTATAAGAGCATTTTGATAGTTTGTATTCCTTTTTATATATTTTTTTAGTGGAGTATTTTGAGAGTTTGTAGATTTTTTCATAATAGAGTTATAGTGTGTATATTTTTTATAACAGAATTCAAATTGAGTGTGTATATTTTTTATAACAGAGTTCAAATAGTGTGTATATTTTTTATAACAGAATTTTGATAGTTTATATATTTTTATAACAGTTAAAATATAGTGTGTATATTTTTTATTACAGAGTTCAATTAGAGTTTGTATATTTTGTATAATGGAGTTCAAACAGAGTGTGTATATGTTTTATAACAGAGTAGAAATAGTTTGTATGTTTTTATAACAGTATTTTGAGAGTGTGTATATTTTTTATAAGAGTTAAAATAGTGTGTATATGTTTTATTGCAGGGTATTTTGATAGTTTGTAAATTTTTGAAAACAGACTTAAAATATAGTGTGTATATTTCTTATAACAGAGTTCAAATAGAGTTTGTATAGTTTTTATAACAGAATATTTTGAGAGTTTATATATTTTTTATAATAAAGTTCAAATAGAGTGTGTATATTTTTTATAACACAGTGGAAATAGGGTTTGTATATTTTTTATAACAGTATTTTCATAGTTTGTATATTTTGTATATTTTTTATAAGAGTTAAAATATAATATGTATATTTTTATAACGGAGTTCAAATAGAGTGTGTATATTTTTTACAACAGCATTTTGACAGATTGTTTATATTTTATAACAGAGTATTTTGAAAATATATATATTTTTTGTAAGAGTTAAAATATAGTGGGTATATTTTTTATAAGAGAGTTCAAATAGAGTTGGTATATTTTTTATAAAAGGGTTCAAATAGTGTATATTTTTTATAACAGCATTTTGATAGTTTTTATATTTATTATAACAGTTAAAATATAGTGTGTATATTTTATATAGCAGAGTATTTTGAGAATTTATATATATTCATAACAGTTCATATAGTGTATATTTTTTTATAACAGAGTTAAGAGTGTATATATTTTTTGTAACAGTTCAAATAGTTTGTATATTTTTTATAATAGAGTTCAAAAGAACGTGTATATTTTTTATGACAGAGTAGAAATATAGTTTTTATATTTTATATAACAGAGTATTTTGAGTTTTTATATTTCTTATGAGTTAAAATATAGTGTTTATTTTTGTAACAGTTCAAATAGACTTTGTATATTTGACAGTTTGTATATTTCTTAGATTCAAATAGAGTGTGTATATTTTTAATTATAGTTTTTGAGAGTGTATATTTTTTATAACAGGTAAAATATACTGTGTATATTTTTTATAACAGAGTATTTTGATAGTTTGAATATTTTTTTATAACTGTTAAATTATAGTGTGTATATTTTTTACAGCAGAGTATTTCAATAGATTGATTGTACATTTTGTAAAACAGAGTTAAATTATAGTGTGTGTATTTCTTATAACAGAGTTCAGAGTTTGTATATATTTATAACAGAGTTCAAATAGAGTATGAGTATTTTTTATAACAGAGTATTTTGAGAGTTTGTATATATTTTTTATAAGAGTTCAAATAGACGGTTTATATTTTTTATAACAGAGAAATTTGTTTGTATATTTTTATATCAGAGTATTTTGATATTTTGTATATTTTTAAATAAGAGTTAAAATATAGAGGGTATATTTTTTATAAAAGAGTTCAAATAGAGTGTGTATATTTTTAATAACAGAGTTCAAATAGACTGTATATTTTTTATAAAAGAGTATTTTGAGAGTTTGTATATATTTTATAACAGAGTTAAATATAGTGCATACATTTTTTATAATGCAGTTCAAATAGAATTTTTATGCTTTTTATAACACAGTATTTTGATAGTTTGTATATATTTTATAACAGAGTTCAGTGTCTATTTTTTATAACAGAGTATTCTGAGAGTTTGTATAATTCTTATAACAGAGTTCAATTTGTGTGTGTATTTTTTATAACAGTTCTAATAGAGTGAATTTTTTTATCAGATTATTTTGATACTTTGCATATTTTTTATAAGAGTTAATATATAGTGTGTATGTTTTTTATAACAGAGTTCAAATAGAGTTTGTATATTTTTTATAACAGAGTAGAAATAGTTTCTTTATTTTTTATACCTTAGTAAAAATAGTGTGTATATTTTTTATAACAGTAAAATTTGAGCATGTATATTTATATAACAGAATACAAATAGGGGGTGTATATTTTTTATAACAGGGTACAAGTAGTGTGTGTATATTTTTTACAACTGAGTTGGAACAGCGGATGTGTGTTTTATATAACAGAGTACAAATAGAGGATGTTTATATTTTATAACAGATTACAATTACAGGGTGTATATTTTATATAACAGATTAAAATTACAGGGTGTATATTCCTTATAACAGAATATTTTGAGAGGGTGTATATTTTTTACAACTGAGTACAAATAGAAGTTATATATTTTTTATAACAGTACAAATACAGGGTGTATATTTTTTATAACAAAGTAGAAATAGTGTATATTTTTTATAACAAGAGTATTTTGAGAGTGTGTATATTTTTTATAATGGAGTAGAATTTGAGCTTTTATATTTTGTGTAACAGAGTACAAACAGTGTGTGTATATTTTTTACAACAGTACAAATAGAGGGTATATATTTTTTATAATAGAATAATTTTAGAGTGTATATTTTTTACAACTGAGTTCAAATAGCAGGTGTATGTTTTCTGTAACAGTACAAATAGAGGGTGTATATATTTTATACCAGATTAAAATTACAGGGTGTATATTTTTTATAACAGAATTTTGAGAGTGTGTATAGTTATTAAAACAGATTAAAATTAGGGTATATTCATTATAACAGAGTACTCTCTTATAAAATATATTCAAATTCTATTTGTACTCTGTTATAAAAATATATATACCCTGTTTGCACTCCATTATAAAAAATATAAAAACTCTCAAAATACTCTGTTATAAAACATATACAAAGTCCTTTTGTACTCTGTTAAAATATATGCACCATCTAGATATACTCTCTTATAAAATATATTAAAATACTATTGGTACTCTGTTAAAAATATACATACCCTGTTTGTACTCCATTATACACAATATAAAAACTCTCAAAATACTCTGTTATAAAACATATACAAAGTCCTTTTGTACTCTATTAAATATATGCACCATCTAGATTACACTTATAAAATATATTCAAATTCTATCTGTACTCTGTTATAAAAAATATACATACCCTGTTTCTACTCCATTATACAAAATATAAAAACTCTCAAATTACTGTTATAAAAACTATACAAAATCCTTTTGTACTCTGTTATAAAATATATACACCGTCTAGATGTACTCTCTTATAAAATATATTCAAATTCTATTTCTACTCTGTTAGAAAAAAATATACATACCCTGTTTGTACTCCATTATACAAAATATAAAAACTCTCAAAATACTCTGTTATAAAAAATATACAAAGGTTTTTTGTACTCTGTTATAAAATATATACACTGTCTAGATGTACTCTCATAAAATATATTAAAATTCTATTTGTACTGTTATAAAAAATATATACATACCCTGTTTGTACTCCACTATACAAAATATAAAAACTCAAAATAATGTTATAAAAATATAAAAATTCCTTTTGTACTGTTATAAAATATACACCATCTAGATGTACTCTTATAAAATATATTCAAATTCTATTTCTACTGTTATAAAAAATATACATACCCTGTTTGTACTCCATTATACAAAATATAAAAACTCTCAAAATACTCTGTTATAAAACATATACAAAGTCCTTTTGTACTCTGTTATAACATATATACACTGTCTATAAATGTACTCTCTTATAAAATATATTCAAATTCTATTTGTACTCTGTTATAAAAAATATACATACCCTGTTTGTACTCCATTATGCAAAATATAAAACTCTCAAAATACTGTTATAAAAAATATACAAAGTCCGTTTGTACTCTGTTATAAAATATATACACAGTCTAGATGTACTCTCTTAAAAATATATTCATATTCTATTTGTGCCGCACACTGGTGCTGTGAGTAAAGAGCTTCCTCATGGTGCTCCAGAAACCAGGCACTCAGGCCATCCGCCTCGGCTCAACATGTTCACTCACTTTGTGGGGACCTGAGTCTCTGCAAAATGCAGCACCAATCCAAGGCTCCTGTCTCTGCTTGACAGTACTCAGTGGTGACAGGGGCCATGGTGGGGGGTGGAACTGCCTAACTGCAAAGCTCATGTGTTGAAGTGGTCACTCCCAGTAGTCACTGGGGTAGCCCTAATCCAGTCTGACTGGCCCCCACACAAGGAGAGGAGCTGAGACACAGACACACCAGAGGGAAGGCCACGCTGGGAAACAGGGAGGTGACATCTGCCCACCACTGGGCGAGTCCTGTCCCTGGAGCACCGTGGTGAGGCTGTGGGACAGCCACAGGGGCGTCCACGCCAGGCGAGACACAAGGTCCCGAGAGACAACGGGCTTTCAGGGTCCTCCACCCTGCACCTGCCGAGGCCCTCAGTGTACTCTGGGCGCCACCTGCACCAGCCCTTCTCCTGAACTTTCTCCTCACTCGGGACTAGGGGGGACACCCAGAGCAGCCACCACAGGCGCACTGCATGGCCAGAGAGGCTGCCAGCGCCCAAGACCTCAGAGAAAGCACCAGAAAGCAAGCCGTATTCTAGAGTGTGTGCATCACAGGCTTAGGCTCCGAGGGGTGTGAAAGTACAGGGGTGGAGAGGCACCTCCAGCAAAGATCCCACATGGCACTGGCTGAGCTGGAGAGGGTGAACCCAGCGGGGAAGTGATGAGACCACAGAGCTGCAGCCCCGTTCCCAGCAGCTTTGGAACTATTTTCTGGGGACTGTGGCCAGATTCAGGTTCAGGCTCAGCCCTCACCCTCATGGTGGCTCTGAGGCTGGCAGGGCCCAAAGTCAGCCTGTCCTGTGCGGGCACAAGGGACCCACAGCACGGTCACCCCGAGTCCCAACACCCAGCTCAGAGCCTGAGCCAGGCACCTGCATCCCTGAGGGTCCTCACCTGAGGAAACGCTGGGGTTGAGGTTTAGCCTCAGGACCTGGCTGAGCAAAGGCCCCTCCCAGCCCTCATGCTCTTGAAGAAGAATCAGAAAATTCCTGATGGCGTTTAAAGAGCTGTGGCCCCTAGGGCATGGAGGCCTGAATGTCACTGAGCCAAGTTGTGCAGAAACAAAGAAGGTGGCGTCTGGCACCACTGCTCATGGAACACAGTGGGGTGACCAGGCCCTGCAGGACCGGCGCTGTCACGCGACGCACCCATAAACCCTAATTCCTAACTCATAACCCCTAATCCCTAACCCTCACCCTAACCACGGTAAGTAGAAGTTGCAATGGGCACAGATTGCGCTAATGCTCTCCAACTTTGGCAATAGAGCTACCCTCTATCTCAAGAAGAAAAAATACAAAAAATTAGCTAGGCATAGTAGTGGGAGCCTGTAATCTCAACTACTTGCAGAGGCTGAGGCAGGAGACTAGTTTGAATGCAGGAAACAGAGGTTGCAGTGAGCTGAGATCGCCCCACTACACTCCAGCCTGGACAACAGAGCAAGACTTCATCTCAAAAACAAAAGACAGAAACAGTTAAACACACACTTCACCAATAAGACATGCAAACAGACAACAAGCACATAACAAGATGATCAATATCATTGCCATCATGGCCATCTACACTGAAACCACAATGGCAGCATATACCTTTCACACACACTAGAAACGCTATAATCCAAAGATTTGTAAAATAACAAATGTTAGCAAAGTCTGAGAAAAATCACCATCCTTAAATACCGTATGGGGAATATAAAATAGTGCAGCATATTTTTAACATAGTTTGGTGTTTCCTCAAAACGTTAAAAATAGGCTGGGCACAGCAGCTAATGCCTATAATCACAGCACACTGGGAGGCCGAGACAGGTGAATCAAGTGAGTCCAGGAGTTCAAAACTAGCCAGGACGACACAGCAAGACCCCATCTCTACCAGAAATACAAAAATTAGCCGGACATGGTGGCACACACCTGTAATCCCATCTACAAGGGAGGCTGAGACAGAAAGACTGCCTGAGCCCAGAATGTGAAGGTGGCAGTAAGCCGAGATCGCACCACTGCAATCCAGCCTGGGAGATAGCACAAGACCCTGTCTCAAAACAGAAAGGCCGGGCATGGTTGCTCACGCATGTAATGCCAGCACTTTTAGAGGTTGAAGTAGAAGGATCGCTTGAAGACAGGAAGCAGTTCAAGAGTAGCTTGGCCAACGTCGCAAAACCCCATCTCTAATAAAAATACGAAAATTAGTTGGACGTGGTAGCACGCACCTGTAATCCCAGCTACTTGAAGGCTGAGAAAGGAGAATTGCTTGAACTCAGGAGACTGAGATTCCAGTGAGCTGATATGAGGCCACTGCACTCCAGCCTGGCCTACAGAAGCAAGATCCCATCTCAAAAAAAAAGAAGAGGCCGGGCGCAGTGGCTCAAGCCTGTAATCCCAGCACTTTGGGAGGCCGAGGCGGGTGGATCACGAGGTCAAGAGATCGAGACCATCCTGGTCAACGTGGTGAAACCCCGTCTCTACTAAAAATACAAAAAATGAGCTGGGCATGGTGGCACGTGCCTGTAATCCCAGCTACTCAGGAGGCTGAGGCAGGAGAATTGCCTGAACCCAGGAGGCGGAGGTTGCGGTGAGCCGAGATC
>NW_016107756.1:802715-817693 GCF_001604975.1 Cebus imitator | reverse complement strand
AAAGAAAATCAAAATGCCTGGGAGTGGCAGGGTGCAGTGTCTCACGCCTGTAATCCCAGCACTTTGGGAGATGGATGAGCACATCACCTCAAGTTGAGAGTTCAAGACCAGCCTTACCAACATGGAGAAACCTCATCTCTACAGAAAATACAAAAATTAGCTGGGTACGATGGCACCCACCTAAGGCACAAGGATCACTTGAATTCGGGAGGTGGAAGTCGCAGTAAGCTGAGATTGCACTACTACACTCCACCATGGGTGTCAGAGAGACTCCGTCTCAAAAAAAAAAAAAAATACAAAATCAGCTGGGCATGTTAACAGTAGCCTGTAATCTCAGCTACTCGAGAGGTGAGGCACAAGACTCGCTTGAACCCAGGAGTGGGATGTTGCAGTGAGCTGAGATCGTGCCACTGCTTTCTAGCCTGAGCAACAGAGCAAGACTCCATCTCAAAAAAAAAAGTGAAAAGACAACACACAGTGCATTAGATATCTAACAACAGTCTGTTAATCACAGTGTATAATTTGTATAATTCAACAACAAAAACAACCAAATTACAAAATCTAAAAACAGTTGAACACACATTTCGACAATATGACATGCAAATAGAAAACAAGCACATAACAAAATGATCAATATAATTATTATGGCGATCTACAGGAAAACCACAATGATACACTCCTTTAACACGCACTCAAAAGGATGTAATCCAAAGAAATGTAAAATAACAAGTGTTAGCAAGGTCAGAGAGAAATCACCATCCTTAAATACCATATGTGTAATATAAAATAGTACAGCCTATTTTTAACATAGTTTCATATTTTCTCACAAGTGAAAAATAGGCTGGGCATGGTAGCTAATGCCTGCAATCACAGCACACTGGGAGACCGAGACAGGTGTATCGCTTGAGTCCAGGAGTTCAAGGCCAGCCAGGATGACACAGCAAAAGCCCATCTCTACTATAAATACAAAAATTAGCTGGTTCATGGTGACACACACCTGTAGTCCCAGCTACTTGGGAGGCTGAAATGGAAGGACTGCTTGAGCCCAGAATGTGGAGGTCACAAGAATCCCAGATCATACCCCTGCACTCCAGCTTGAGTGACAGCACAGGACCCTGTTTCAAAAAAGAAAGGCCAGGCATGGTGGTTCATGCCTGTAATCCCAGCACTTTGGGTGGCCAAGGGGGACAGATCAATTGAGGTTAGGAGTTCAAGACCAGCTTGCCCAATATGACAAAACCCCGTCTCTACTAAAAATACAAAAATTACCCAGGCTTGCTAGTATGCACTTGGAATCCCAGCTACTTAGGAGGCTGAGGCAGGAGAACTGCTTAAACCCAGGAGGTAGAGGCTGCCGTGAGCCGGTATCAAGCCACTGCACTCTAGCCTGGCTAACACAGCAAGATTCCATCTGAAAAAAATAAAAAAGAAAGAAAACCAAAATGCCTGGGAATGGCAGGGTGCAGTGGCTAAAGCCTGTAATCCCAGCAATATTGGGAGGCTGAGGTGCTCGCAGAGCACCTGATGGCAGTTAGAGACCAGCCTGACCAACATAAAAAAACACCCATCTCACCAAGAGCCTGCATAGCCAAGTCAATTCTAACAAAAAGAACAAAGCGGGAGGCATCACACTACCGGACTTCAAACTATACTACAAGGCTACAGTAATCAAAACAGCATGGTACTGGTACCAAAACAGAGATATAGACCAATGGAACAGAACAGAGGTCTCGGAGGCAACACCACACATCTACAACCATCTGATCTTTGACAAACCTGACAAAAACAAGCAATGGGGAAAGGATTCCCTGTTTAATAAATGGTGTTGGGAAAACGGGCTAGCCATGTGCAGAAAGCAAAAACTGGACCCCTTCCTGAGCAACCTTACACTAATATTAACTCCAGATGGATTAAAGACTTAAACATAAGACCTAACACCATAAAAACCCTAAAAGAAAATCTAGGCAAAACCATTGGACATAGGCGTAGGCAAGGACTTCATGACCAAAACACCAAAAGCATTGGCAACAAAAGCCAAAATAAGACAAATGGGACCTAATCAAACTCCACAGCCTCTGCACGGTGAAAGAAACAGTCATTAGAATGAACTGGTAACCAACAGAATGGGAAAAATTTTTGCAGTCTACCATCTGACAAAGGGCTGATATCCAGAAACTACAAAGAAATAAAACAGGTTTACAAGAAAAAAGCAAACAAGTCCATTCAAAAGCCAGTGAAGGATACGAACAGACACTTTACAAAAGAAGACATACATAAGGCCAACAAACACCTGAAAAAATGCTCATCATCACTGGTCATTAGAGAAATGCAAATCAAAACTACATCGAGATACCACCTCAAGCAGTTAGAATGGCGATCATTAAAAAAACTGGAGACAACAGATGCTGGAGAGGATGTGGATTAACAGCAACACTTATACACTGTTGGTGGGAGTGTAAATTATTTCAACCATAGTTGAAGACAGTGTGGCAATTCCTCAAGGACATAGAAATATAAATTCAATTTACCCAGCAATCCCATTACTGGGTATATATCCAAAGCATTATAAATCATTCTACTATAAGGACACGTGCACACGAATGTTCATTGCAGCACTGTTTACAATAGCAAACACCTGGAACCAACCCAAATGCCCATCGACAACAGACTGGACAGGGAAAATGTGGCACATATACACCATGGAATACTATGTAGCCATAAAAAACAATGAGTTCGTGTCCTTTGTAGGGACATGGATGAACCTGGAAACCATCATTCTCAGCAAAGTGACACAAAAACAGAAAATCAAACACTGCATGTTCTCACTCACAGGTGGGTGTCGAACAATGAGAACACATGGACACAGGGAGGGGAGCATCACACACTGGGTCTGTCGGGGGGGAAACGGGAGGGAGAGCAGGGGGTTGGGAGTTGGGGAGAGATAGTATGGGGAGAAATGCCAGATATAGGTGATGGGTAGGAAGGCAGCAAACCACACTGCCATGTGTGTACCTGTGCAACAATCTTGCATGTTCTTCACATATACCCCAAAAACCTAAAATGCAATAAAAAAAGAATAAAAAGAAAGAAAGAAAAACACCCATCTCTACTGAAAATACGAAAATTAGCTGGCATGGTGGCATGCACCTCTAATCCCAGCTCCTCAGGCAGCTGAGGTAGGAGGATCACTTCAACCTGGGAGGTGAAGTTTGCACTGAGCCAAGATGGTACTACTGCACTCCAGCCTGGGCAACAGAGAAAGACTCCGTCTCAGAAAAAAACTCAAAAAATTTCACACTAGAATAGTTATACTTAAAAAAAAAAAGAGTTGACAAAGATGTGCAGAAACTTGAACCCTTAAACACTGCTTGTAACAATAATAAATGGTGTAGCCTATGTGTAAAATAATTGGTGTTTCTTCAAACAGTTACAAATAGACTTGCCATATGACTCAATTATTCCATTCCTAGGCATATGCCTCAAACACCTGAAGACAGGTGTTCAAACAAAAATTTGCATGCTCTTTAAATGTGTCAAGGTGACAAATATGCAGGAAAGTCTTGGAACAGTACCAGGAAAAGAAAACTGGATCAGAAGAACGAAAAAACACATTGTACTCCCAGGTGATGCAGGAGGCAAAAGTGAAATGAGTTTGTAGACTGAATTATCATGTAGGAACCATGCTGATTTCCCGATCTAGGGGTTATGTGGTGGTTACCTGGGAGAGTGTCTCTACTTTGGGTAAAATACACTGAAGTATTTTGTGGGACATGTAAATCTGGTACCGCAACAACTGCTGCAGATCTAAGAGAAGGAACAGTTTATACTGCTACTGGAAGTTTCCTAGAAGTATGACATTATTGGAAAGTAAATTACTTTTAAAAATAACTGTATCAATACCATGCCAGGAAAGCAGAGACTTCATCAAAATCCATTATAGACACTATAGTTCAACCAAAGCTGTGAAACCCTTATAAAAGTCTCAATGTCAACAGAGTCTACTTAGTAGATATTATTATTATATTTACTAATATTAGAGGCTACTGTGTGGATATATTAGTGTTATGACATGGTGTGGATATTAGATTAGTGTTAGGGCATGGTGTGGATATTGGTGTCAGGGCACGTTGTGATTTCTACATTAAAGGCCACTGTGAGAATATACATCAGCAGCCACTGTGTTTTGGACATTGACAATATCAGAGTGTAGTCAAAATAGTGGGATTGGAGGGTTTCGTTTTTCTAAATGAATTCCTTCATCTGCTGAGTACTCTCTAAAGACTCTCTCCTCTGCGCTCAGGGATGTGAACAGGACGTTTTTTACTCACCAATGAACACCACCAAGCTGACATGACCTTCATGCTGCCCTGAGGAAGATAAAGCTCCTTGCTGCTTCTGGCATCTCAGAAGGAGGTTGCTCAGGAGTAGGTACGTGGGTCCTCTGGTGGGGCCAAGGCTCAGCACCGATACTGTTGCTCACAGTTTCTCCGTGGATACACGCCCCCTCCTAGTTGCCCTGAAATACCTATAAAATTCAATATTCGGTTGATTCAATGTCGTAATTTTGGAAATTCAAACTGAAATGAAGCCCACTATAACCATATCCCTCCCAAAAATGGTGATGGAAGGATTATTTGGAAGCCATATAGAATGAAAGGTACACACAAATTAAAACACAAGAACCTACTCAAAATAGTCCAGAGCCTATATAATTGAAAATGCAGAACTGTGAGAAATCAAAAAGAAAATCTATGTGACATTGGGTTTGGTGTTAAGTTTTAACACACAACATCAAACGCCAATTCATGAAACTATTTATAACACAGACTTTATAAAACTCAATTTTCCACTGTGAAAAATCCTATTCAGAGAACAAAAAGACAAGAGAGACTGTGAGAAGATATTTACAAAATACATATGTGATTTTAAAAACTGTATTAAAAATACACAAATAACTCTTCAAAGGAACAATACAAATTTTATTTATTTTTTTCTTTTTTAAAGATGAGGTTTCACCATATTGGTCAGGCTGGTCTCGAACTCCTGACCTCAGGTGATCCACCTGCCTCAGACTCCCAAAGTGCTGGAATTACAGGCATGAGACACTGCGCTGGCGGAACAGTAAAAATTTTAAACTGGCCAGGCACAGTGGCTCACACCTGTAGTCCTAGCACTCTGGGAGGCAGAGGTGGGCAGATCATCACGAGGTCATGAGTTCAAAATCAGCCTGGGCAACATGGTGAAACCTCATCTCTACTAAAATTCAAAAAACTAGCCAGGTGTGGTGGCACTCAAATGCAATCCCAGTTACTTGGGAGACTGAGGTTGGAGAATTGCTTGAACCAAAGAGGAAGAGTTGTAGTGAGCCAAAATTGTGCCACTGCACTCCAGCCTAGGTGACGGAGCTAGACGCCATCTCAAAAACAAAAAAACAAAAAAACTAAAACTAAAACCCCAATTAAAACTGGGTAAATATCTGCATAGACACCCAGCCAAAGAAAATATACAGATAGATAGCATGCCAGGCATGGTGGCGCATGCCTATAATTCCAGCACTCTGGAAGGCTGAGGTGGGTGGATCACCTAAGGTCAGATGTTCGAGATCGGCCTGGCAAACATGGCAAAACCCCTTCTCTACTAAAAATACAAAATATTAGCAGGGCATGGTGGTGGGCGCCTGTAATCCCAGCTACTTGGGAGGCTAAGGCAAAAGAATTGCTTGAATACAGAAAGCAGAGGTTGCAGTGAGCCAAGATCAAGACATCGCACTTCAGCCTGAACAACAGAACAAGACGCTGTCTCAAAAAAAAAAAAAACCCCGAAAAGATACAGATAGCAAATAATCATACAAAAGGTTGCTCAACATCATGTCACATTAGGAGAATGCGAATTAAAATAACACTGAGATGGCTGGGCGCGGTGCCTCATGCCTGTAATCCCAGTTCTTTGGTAGGCCAAGGCGGGTGGATCACTAGGTCAAGAGATTGAAAACATCCTGGCCAAGATGGCGAAACCCTGTCTACTAAAAATACAAAAATTAGCTGGGCATGGTGACATGTGCCTGCAGTGAACCCAGGAGGCGGAGGTTGCAGTGAGCCAAAATGGTGCCACTGCACTCCAGCCTGGTAACAAAGTGAAACTCTGTCTCAAAAGAAAAAAAGAAAAGAAAAAAGGAAAGACTGAGATAACACTGCACACCTAGTAGAACTAGAACTGCAGGACTCTAAGAAACATTCAACAATAACAATTGGAGGTAGAAACAATAGGTACTGTCATTCACTGCTGGTGGAATGCAGCCACTTTGGGAGATAGTTTGGCGGTTTTGCCCAAAGATAAACAAGTCTTACCTACTGTTGTAACGGAGCGAGTACAGAATCACCACTGAGACAAAAGTAAACCAATTCAGAGGGTCACTTATTGCCGGCGACCAAGGAGGACTAGTGTCTCTCCAACCCGTGGCCCCAAGCTCAGGGGATGCAAGGGTTTTAAGCAGAAAACCCACATCCTGGTGGGGCATGGGGTTCTTTTTTTTCCAATCAGCGTTATGCAGAGCTAGCTATCTATTTTTCACAGAAGCCAAGGTCAGCAGTTATTACAAGGAAAACAGGGCAGCAAGCAATTATCACAAAGGAAACAGGGCAGCAGTTACAACTTATTTTTGGAAAAACCGTTTTTCTTGGTGATTGCAGGGTGCAGGGTTTAAGATGGCGTTGCTTAGGTTCTAACTCTGGGTCAGCTATGATACAGTACAATCCAACAAATGCACCCCTAAATTGTGTATGTTTAAACAGCTGTTTTGAAAAATTATTTTCAAACAAAAACTAGCATAATCAACTTCAAGTGCAACCACACAATGGAACACCATTCAGCAACAGAAAGGAGTGAACTTTCAATCCATGAAAATGAATGAATCTTGCATGTATGGTGCTAAATGAAGGGTGGCAGAATCAAGATGCTACACATTATATGACTCAATTCATATGACATTCTGCAAAAAGCACAACTACAGAGATGATAATCAGATGAGTGAGTGACTGGGGTGGGGATCTGAAGTCGTCTTTTTTTTTGTTTTTTTGAGACGGAGTTTCGCTCGTTACCCAGGCTGGAGTACAATGGCGCGATCTCGGCTCACCGCAACCTCCGCCTCCTGGATTCAGGCAATTCTCCTGCCTCAGCCTCCTGAGTAGCTGGGATTACAGGCACGCGCCACCATGCCCAGCTAATGTTTTGTATTTTTAGTAGAGACGGGGTTTCACCATGTTGACCAGGATGGTCTCGATCTCTTGACCTCGTGATCCACCCGCCTTGGCCTCCCAAAGTGTTGGGATTACAGGCATGAGCCACCGCGCCCAACCCAATCTGAAGTATTCTATGTGGCACTTGAGTGGTGGATGCCTGACACTATGCATTTGATAAAACTCACAGAATTTTAAAGCACAAAGAACAAATCACAATTTATACAAATTAAAGTATTTAGGTTGTGAAAGTATCTAAGGACAAAATACAGAGTGCAAGCAAGAATCTAATTGTATTATTATCAATGTATCTTCCAAATGGTGGGCCAAAGGTACTGATCTAAGTCATTTTGAAAATGAGTAGAATTCACATACTAAAAGCAAAATGTACTATACACAGTGGACTCTATTTTATAGAGCTATTTCCCATAGGGGTAAAAGTAAATTTTGAAACCACTATATGTAAAAAAAAAAAAATGACCCTGATTTTCCTCTATACTCTCAACACTTCACTTCTGAAAGCAAATTAGGGTAGCTGGTGTTTCCCAAAACAACCAATTTTCCAACTCTCTGGATAACAACGGGGTGCCCTATAATTCAATTATGACATTAATAACCTGGAGTTCATACAGACCCTACAGGTTAAGGGCTTAGTAATACCAGACCATCAAAAGCAGTGAATCCCCAGTTTACCCAAACTTCTATATGACTTGGCTAGAAACTAGGCACTCCAACACCCTTTCCTCAGGTTTGATAATTTGCTATAATGGCTTACGGGACTCAGGTAAACACTTACTTATGTTTACTAGTTACTATGGTCTCAACGTGTGTATAGCCTCCAAATTCCTATGTTAAAACATAATCCCCAAAGGGATGTGATTCAGAAGTAATTGAGAAGTGATTGGATCATGAGGCTGCTGACCTCATCAGTGAAACCAGCACCCTTATAAAAGACTCTAGGAGCCTTTCCCCCCATTCTGCCATGTCAGAACATGGCTAAAAGGCACTATCTACAAGGGATGAGCCCTCACTAGACATTAAATCTGTCAGACTTGATCTGGGACTTTTCAATTCCATATTTTAGGAATTTTTATGGAAGCTTCATCATTTAAACATGATTGATTAATAACTCAATCTCTAGTCCCTTCACACCCTCAAAGTATTGCACATGAAGTTAAAAGTTACAAGCTTCTTATCACGGCTTGGTCTTTTTGGTGATCATTCCCGCATCCTGAAAACATCCAGGAACCCACACAGGATACTTACAGAAGACATTTCTATCATTCAGGAGATTCCAAGGGATTTACGAACTCTGTGTCAGGAACCAGGGCCAAAGGCCAAATATTAGAACACAAGATGTTCCTAGCATCCCTATTGTTCAGAAAATTATAAAAGTTTTAGGAGCTCTGTAACAGGAACTGCAGACAGAGACCAAACATATTTCTCATTAAATCCCAACCTGGAGTCTGGATCAAAAATGAATTCCTTGTTCCCAATGGAACAAGGCATGAAATACATGGCAAATAGTGGGAGCCACGGTCCCCACTGTTACAATGAGAAGTTATAGATGAGAAATGGGGGAAGCCTATAATGATCTCTGTGCTAATGGATCTGAATATATATGTAAATATAAACTAACATTTAGCTTAATACATACAAATAGGGTTCCACATAGAAACCTTTAGAATTAAGATGGTACATATAAGTTAGAACACACACATACATTTCTTTGCACTGTCAGCTGTGAGGGTCACGATGCAATGACCACATTTAGTAGACAGATGTCAGTTTTTAATACCATTCTAACACGGGAAATCAGGGCTCTTTGAAAAAATGGCTGAAACTAGGACTGGGACAGAACAATACATGAGCCAGGATACTTTTGAAGTAACAGAAAGAAGTTGTAAATAAATAAAATTCTGTCAAAGGAGCCAGCGGAACAAGCTCCCAATGGCAACAGGGTATGAACAAAGAGCAACAAAATACTGTAGAACTGGATAACAACCAAAAGACTAAAGTAACTATCTGAGTATCCATACTGGTATAAATAACTTATTAAATAGATACACAAATGGGCTGAATAGAAATCTCCTATACAGAAGAATTCCAAATACCTGATACAGACACTCAGCCATCAAGGAGTGGGGCTAACTCTCCACTCCTTAAGTGTGGGCTCTGCATGGTGACTTATTCCAAAAGCATACATAAAATACAGACATGGGAAAAAAGTAACTTCACAGTGAGAAACCTGAAAACACTAACTCAGCCAGGAGATCAAAGTTAACATTAATGGTGATAACACATCTTGAGAGCATGAAGTGACTAGAATAGCACTTGCAAACCAAAAATAAAATTCAAAGGCCCTTTCCCCAACCATCTGTATAGACTCCCTCGTCTCCACCAGGGTACACCAAAGTTAACCTGGAAGACTGGTTCAGGCCTTGATGGGAAAGGGGTAATCAGACATGCCTCATTATGCCCTCCTCCCTTTTAGAATTCAGGAAAACCCAATCAGCATTTAGTTTCTTATCAGATCTTAAATCTGATAGGAAACATTTACAATCTATTCTCTATGAAGCCTACTACCTGGAGGCTTCATCTGCATGATAAAACTTTGCTCTCCATAACCTCTTTTCATAAGGCAGATGACTCCTTTCTATAGATAACAACTCTTTCGACCAACTGTCGATAAGAAAATGTTTACATCTACCTATGGCCTGGAAGCCCCACCTCACCCCACCCTAATCCACTGGGTTGTCCCACCTTTCAGGACAGAACCAGTATATATCTTAAATACATTTGATTGATATCTCCTATCTCCCTAAAATGTATAGAACCAAGCTGCATTCCAACCACCTTGGCCACATATTCTCAGGGTCTCCCGAGAGCTGTGTCACAGGCCATGGTCACTCGTATTTGGCTCAGAATACATCTCTTCAAATATTTTACAGACTTTGGCTCTTTTTGAGGACACACTACATATCTGATGTGCTTCCCTCAAACCCATAACCCCAGTCTAATTATGAGAAAAACACCAAGGAAACCACAATGGAGGACAATCTACACAATACCTGACCAATCCTCCTAACACTGTTCCAAGTCCTCAGAAGGAAAGTCTGAGAAGACTGTCACAGCCAAGAAGAGCCTGACATGATGACTAAATGTCATGTGGGATCCTACATAGGATCCTGGGACCGAAAAAGGCAGAACTAAGGGAAACCAAATAAAATGTGAGCTTATTTAATGATACAGTAATATCCAGCCATTAACTGTGACAAATGATTTAAGATGTTGACCAGGAGTGACAGGTCACGCCTGTAATCCCAGCATTTTGGGAGGCCAAGGCAGGAGGATCACCTGAGGTCAGGGGTTCCAGACCAACCTGGCTAACATGGTGAAACCATGTCTCTACCAAAAATACAAAAATTAGCCAGGTGTGATGGCAGGTGCCTATAATCCCAGGTACTCGGGAGGCTGAAGCAGAAGGCTCGCTTGAACCTGGGAGGCAGAGGTTGCAGTAAACTGAGATCACACCACTGTACTCCAGCCTAGGCGAACAAGACACCATCTCAAAAAAAAAAAAAAGATGTTAATAACATATCTGATACATGCTGATTTATTGATAAGGGGAAACTCGGTTGGGTCTACATGGGAAATCTGCATTTTCTTCCCAATTTCTGTGTGAATCTAAAACTAATTTAAAATAAAACCTTATTTTAAATTTTTTTTCAAATATCTGCTTAAATATTTGGACTAATAAGTAGTAACTGACACTACTTTTTAAAATAAAAGCATTCATGATGCTGCAAAGTAAATTATGCAAACTAATATATAATTTCAAGGAAATGGCTCTTTTACATGTTTTATGTTAAAATAACGCATACGTGTAAACATATTTATCATACCTTTTTTCTTGTAGTACGGTTCACTCTCTAGGAAAGCTGGTCACCTTAGAACCAGGGAAAAAAATCAGATTTTGAAGACTATTTCAATTTACAGCTGGCTGTTTTCAAAAGTATGACTTTGTTAAAAAAAAAAAAAAAAAAAGTTCAAACAGCAAATTGATTGTGACTGGATCACTCATTCTATTGAATGCTTGCCTTTATTTCCCAGCATTCCTTTTAACTATAATACAAAAGAAGCAAATATTTGCCACTGGAAAACATATTCAAAGTGAGAATGTAAACAGAANAAAAAAAAAAAAAAAAAAAGTTCAAACAGCAAATTGATTGTGACTGGATCACTCATTCTATTGAATGCTTGCCTTTGTTTCCCAGCATTCCTTTTAACTACAATACAACAGAAGCAGTATATTTGCCACTGGAAAACATAGTCTAAGGAAGAATGTAAACAGAATTTGTGACCACAATCATTCAATGTTTTACCATGATGCGTTCTAATACATCAGAGTTTAAAGGGATAGTCAAAGTTATTTCCCCAAAGATGCTTTGCAGAAATTGATGAAACTAGTGAAACAAAAGTGGCAGGACATTCACTGTGACTTTAGATGTCACTGTGTCTAGTGGGAAAAAAAATTTACCTGTTAGAGGATCACAAAGAATTACTGGAAGCCCAGACTCTGGAATGTTTCTAAATGTAGAGGTCAATAGAGCTAGTAACGAATATAATGATAAAACGGGATCTGTACTTTATTTCTGTAATAAAATGCCAAAGCAATATTTAATGCTCCAAGGAAAACAAGTTATACTTGAAATACAGTTGGCAATATCAGATTCAAAATATGCTTCTTGGCCAGGCATGGTGGCTCACACCTGTAATCCCAGTACTTTGGGAGGCCAAGGCAGATGGATCAACTGAGGTCGGGAGCTCGAGACCAGCCTGACAAACATGGAGAAACTACATCTCTACTGAAAATACAAAAATTAGCCAGGCGTAGTGGTGCATGCCTGTAATCCCAGCTATGCAGGAGACTGAAGCAGGAGAATCGCTTGAACCCGGGAGGTGCAGGTTGTGTTGGGCCAAGATCACGCCATTCCTCTTCCCTATTGTATACATAAAAATGCAGATTCACTGAGCCAGACTAAATTGTGTATTCAGTGGAAGGCTGATCAAGGAATCAAAAGAATGCAACTTTTTGTCTCTTTATTTATTTCTGATCTGGAAGCACCCCCACTTCCTGCTTCTAGTTGTTCCACCTCAGTGGACCAAATAACTGTACATCTTACACATATTGATTGGTGTCTCATGTCTCCCTAAAATGTATAAAAGCAAGCTCTACCCTCATCACCTTGGGCACATGTTGTCAGGACCTCCTGGGGCTGTGTCATGGGCATGTCCTTAACCTTGTCAAAATAAGCTTTCTAAATTGACTGAGAACTGTCTCAAATCTATTTTGGGATCACAATCCACAATGACGATGGTGTGACAACCGAATACAGCATTCAGTACAGAGACTTGCTATACAGGTTTGCAGCCTGGGAGCAACAGGCTATATCATATAACCTACATGTGAAGTGAGCTACACCATCTAGATATTATAAGGACACCCTATGGTGTTCACAGAAAAACGAAATCACTGAGGACAAATTTCTCAGAAAGTAACCACGTAGTTAGGAGATGCTTGAGTGTATTTTAGATGGTTAAAGCCTAGGAGGAAAAAAAAACCTCAACTCCTGTTGTGGTTTAATAACAAAGCCTAACAGAGTTAACCTACTGCATCTAATCTAAGATGTCAAAAAGATAGCATTTTATGCACCATCACAAACAGGTTGCCAATTAAATCGACTTTCAGAATAACAACAAAATGTCAATTTACTTCTATTAATGCTGGAAAGTAAAATTAAAATGAATTATGGTTTTGACATGTTGAAGCAAAAAAGGAGGCCGTTAGCCTGAGGTCTTGCCTAAGCAAATGGAAACCAAACTTGGAGGCATTTAAACTGACTTTAAAAAATTAACAAACCGGTGGATCCAAGATGGCCGTTTAGGAACAGCTCAGGATTGCAGCTTCCAGTGAAAGTGCACAGGGTGAGTGGACGCCGCATTTTTATTGCCCACAGACTAGGAAATTCCCAGGCGGAGGAGCTCCACGGGTCGCCAGCGCAGCTGTTTCGGCCAGCGCGGCGTGTCGGCCGGCGCTGCTGCTTTGCCCCACACGGCTGCTTTGTCAGCGCCCCGGCGCAGCGGTTCTCCATACAAAATACACTGGTCCAGGTGCCCTTTCGGCTGGCGATTGGAGCCATGGGAAGTCGCCCATTCATCTGTTTAAAAAGGGGACTGAATAGGGAACCAGGACAGTAGATTCCAGGGCAAAAAAGGCACCATGAATCTCAGTGCCACTGTTGAAGCCAGCACAGTGAGTCGCTGCACAGGAAAACACACAGATCCCAGCGCCTCTTCAACAGGCGACTGGAACACCAACTTAAAAAAAAAAAAAAAAGGCTCTGAGGCAGGGAGCAAGGCGACCAGGCATGGCTGGTCCCACCCTCACAAAAGAACAGCAATCAGAAACTCTCTGGATTGAGTTTCACAGCAAGCACAGCTGAACCCGGGACAGACGGTCCAGCTCTATGGGGTAGGGGCATCTGCCATTACCGAGCCAGTCCAAAACTACGGAGGTAGTGAGCCAATGCTGAGGCAGCCCGCCATTGCCAAGGCAACCCGCCATTGCCGAGGCAGCCCACCATTGCCGAGGCAGCCCACCGTTGCCAAGGCAACCCGCCACTACAGAAAGAGTCCGCTATAACAGAGGCAGGTCACCACTGCCAAGGCAGTTCTAACTACACCCATATAAACAGGACTGCAGGGAAGTTCACTGGGCAGCTGGGCTGAGCCCACAGCAGCTCAGCAAAGCCTCTACAGGCAGACAGTGACTAGGCTGCCTCCTTGCTGGGCAGGGCAGCTCTGAAGGAAAAAAAAAAAGAAGGCAGCAGCGTTAACAGAAACTCATAAATAAAGCTCTAAATCCCTGGGACAGAGCACCTGGGAACAAAAAGCGGTTTATCAGTTCTGCTGCAGCAGACCTAAACATACCTGCCCAGCAGCTCTGAATGAACAATGGAGCTCACAGCTCAGCACTTGAGCTCCTATAAAGAACAGACTGTCTCCTCAAGCAGCTCCCTGACCCCTGTATATCCAAAGAGCCACCTCATAAAGGAGAGATCAGATTGACACTTGGTGGGTATCCTTCTGGGACAAAGATAGCAGAAGAAGAAAACTGGTAACAACCCTTTCTGTTCTGCAGCTGCTGCAGGAGACCCCCAGGCAAGCAGGGCCTGGAGTGGACCTCAGCAGACCTACAGCAGAGGGGCCAGGCTGTTAGAAGGAAAACTAAGAAACAGAAATAACCTCATCATCAACAAACAGAACGTCCACTCAGAGACCCAATCTGAAAGCCAGCAACTACAAAGACGACAGGTGGACAAATCCATAAAGATGGGAAGAAACCAGCGCAAAAAGGATGAAAACACCCGAAACCAGAACACCACTCCTCCTACAAGGGATCACAACTCCTCACCAGCAAGGGAACAAGGTTGGATGGAGAACGAGTGTGATGAAATGACAGAATCAGACTTCAGAAGGTGGGTAGTTAAGAAACTTCAGTGAACTAAAAGAACATGTTCTAACCCAATGCAAAGAAATTAAGAATCTTGAAAAAAGATTTCACGAAATGCTAACAAGAATGGACAAAATAGAAAGGAATATAAGTGAATTGATGGAGCT
Source organism: Cebus imitator (assembly GCF_001604975.1). Lineage (NCBI taxonomy): Eukaryota > Metazoa > Chordata > Mammalia > Primates > Cebidae > Cebus > Cebus imitator. The sequence continues at coordinate 802,775 of NW_016107756.1, read as the reverse complement.
GAAAAACGCAACACGAGAACTTCGTGAAGCATGCACAAGTATCAACAGCCGAATTGATGA
>NW_016107756.1:795898-797530 GCF_001604975.1 Cebus imitator | reverse complement strand
TGAACCCAGGACGCAGAGGTTGCGGTGAGCCGAGATCACGCCATTGCACTCCAGCCTGGGTAACAAGAGTGAAACTCCGTCTCAAAAAAAAAAAAAAATTCCATTTGACCCAGCAATCCCATTACTGGGTATACATCCAAAGGATTATAAATCGTTCTACTATAAGGACACGTGCACACAAATGTTCATTGCAGCACTGTTTACAATAGCAAAGACCTGGAACTAACCCAAATGCCCATCGATGATAGACTGGACAGGGAAACTGTGGCATATATACACTGTGGAATATTATGCAGCCATGAAAAACGATGAGTTTGGGTCCTTTGTAGGGACATGGATGAACCTGGAAACCATCATTCTCAGCAAACTGACAGAAAAGCAGAAGATCAAACACAGCATGTTCTCACTCATAGGCGGGTGTTGAACAATGAGAACACATGGACACAGGGAGGGGAGCACTACACACTGGGGTCACTTGGGGGGAAACAGGGGAGGAACGGTGGGGGGGTGGGGAGTTGGGGAGAGTGAGCAAGTGGAGAGATGCCAGATGTAGGTCATGGGGAGGAAGGCAGCAAATCACACTGCTACGTGTGTACCTATGCAACAATCTTGCATGTTCTTCACATGTACCCCAAAACCTAAAATGCAATAAAATAAATGGAAAAAAAAAAAAAGAAAATTAACAAACCAACCACAGTCAATGACAAAAACCCCAGCCTCCACTTGGCTGTATGACTAGAGACGCTGAAAGCGTTTGACTAGCTGGAGCCAATGAGAAGCTTCATTTAGCTGCCACCACTTAAAGCTCAAAGCCCCAAGCCCTGTTTTCTGTTCCGGTGCTTCGTTCATGAACCTTTCCTTTGCTCAAACTGTTTAAATTTATTTTGCCTAAAATTCTTCTAACCCCTAAACCCTAACCCATAACTCCTAACCGTAACCCTAACCATACGTTAGTTTTTACGTTTGCATTGATACGACAACGTTATTAAAAGTGCTGTATTGGCAGGGCCATGAAGGTAGCCGAATTTTATATTAACATTTTTTGTACTGAGGCATTGCATGAGCATTACGGGTGTTTTCTACATGAGCACTGCGGGTGTTGTAAGTGTATTTCGGATGTGACATTTGCCTTAGGAACGCTCCATTTGGGTTGAGGCCGTGGCGTGGATCTCGCCATGCGGCCGCCTGGCCTTGCCTGGGGAGAACCTAGGTGCGCAGGATTCAGAGCGGCTTTTAGCGTGGTTTTCCACACTGAGACCTTCTTACTAGTCTCTGCGACAAGCAGTCGGGGCTGCAAACAGGAAGAATTTTACTCACCGTGAACATGGCCCGGAGTTGTCCCAAAGCCAGGTGGTGTCCCGAGGTCTGTGCTGAGAACGCTGCTCTGCCTTCGAGATGCCTGCAGGGTCGGTGTTGAGGAAAACGCAGCTCCGCCACCACAGTGCCCCCAACCACCCCATACCAGGGTCCGTGCTGAGCAAAACACAGCTCCGCCCGCGCAGTGCCTCTAACGTGCACAGGTACTAAACCGAAAGGGATGCACGCACGCACGCCGGCGCTGGGACGCGACGCGACGCGACGCACGCACGCCGGCGCTGGGACGCGACGCGACGCGACGCACGCACGCCGGCG
>NW_016107756.1:791475-794864 GCF_001604975.1 Cebus imitator | reverse complement strand
CCCGCCTTGGCCTCCCAAAGTGCTGGGATTACAGGCGTGAGCCATCGCTCCCGGCTCCCGGCCCTCTTAATAACAATGTAGTGGTGGCATGCCCCCTGCTGGCTGCTGGGGGCACTGTAAGGCCCTGCTGCTCACAGTATATTGGCAGCACGCCCCCTGCTGACAGCTGGGGACACTGCAGGGCCCTGTTGTTCCTGGTTTCACGGCTGGCGCCCCCTATTGGCCTCCTTCTGCACCACTTAAAGTCGGAGCACCAGTTATTCAGCACCCACAGTTGTGGAAATTCAAACTGAGACGGAGATATTACTGGAGAAAACTGATGTCCCAGTTCTTGTCTAACTGGGAAGAAAAGATTTCACCAAGAGGCAGTACAAAGATAGCAGGTAACTTCACTGAAAATAAATACAGTTTGGGCCGGGCACGGTGGCTCACATCTGCAGTGTCAGCACGTTGGGAGGCCGAGGTGGGAGGATCATGAGGTCAGATCAAGACCATCTTGGCAAACATGGTGAAACCCCATCTCTACGGAAATACACAAAATTAGCCAGGCATGGTGGTACAGGCCTATTGTCCCAGCTACCAGCTACTTGGGAGGCTGAGGCAGGAGAATAGCTTGAACCCGGGAGTGGGAGGTTTCAGTGAGCAGAGATCATGTGACCACACTCCAGCCTGGTGACAGAGAAAGATTCCGTCCCAAAATAATTAAATAAATAAATAAGAAAAACATCTCTCAGTGTGGACCACACGCTGGAAATACAGAACATCCAGGGCTTTAAAAATGATCATCAGAATAGCTAAACAAGGGAATTGCCTCACGGGTATAGACAATATGTGAAATTAGAAAGCTTACTCATTCTATTTGAGAATAATACTGGAATCTAGGTTGATTTTGATTTTATATATAAAACAATATGAAGTGAGAATGTTTCAAATCTCTAGATTCATATTTTAATGCTTATGACCAATAAAAAATATTTCATATGGTTCAAATCCTTCAGATATTATATTTTATTGCACTATAAATATGGGCCATTAACACCGAAATCACTTAAAAACACACACAATTTGGTCACTATGATTTATTTGGCTACAAAATGTCTATGTGCTTAGGAATCAATCACTTCATTCAGAAATGGTTGCACAATTTTAACTGCAAGGTTTACATTTGCTCACTTGGCATGAACAAAAGTCAAAACACATCGGTTTTGGAATATGATGAGAGCATTTAAATTATCTGCTGAAATACACGCGTCAAATACAGTGGTGGTGAAGACCCCAGCCAGGCAGTGGTTGGCAAACTCACCTATGGCCGAAATCCTGCCCACAGCCTCATCTCCCCAAAGTTCTGCTGGGACTCAGCCACATCATTCATTCACGTTTTACCCATGGCTGGGTTGAGTCACTGAGACAGAGCCCCTGTGGTCTGAAAGCCTGAAATTCTAACCATCCAGCTCTTTATGGAAACTGTGCTTATCTGCCGTGGAGAATAGGGTGTTGGAGCCAAGTCCCCAAGACAGGGTAGGGATGGGGAGGCTGACCAGAGCATACACTGGAATCCGGCTGCTTCCAAAGGACCCACCAGCTGACCGTGGTACCCAGGATGGGCAGAGGGCACCAGTCAGTGTGGCCCTGGCCTGCTGACAAGGCCAGGCTAGCAGACAGGGATGCAGCTTCAGGGCCGAATGCCACAGCAGAAATTTAGATTCTGGAATCCTGTGTCCTATGAGCTGGGTGGATGCAGCCTCTCCAAGGGGCCCTGGCCTGGGTGGTGGCCGAGCAAGGCTCAGAGTGACCCCAGGGTGGTGGGTGGACCCAGAGGAGGGTAAGGAAAAAGGGCAGCCCATGACCGTCCTGCTGGACCTGCAGGCAGAAAGGGTGAGCACAGTGACCTGGAGGCTGCAGTGGGAGGTCCTGACCCCTCATCCAGTCTTGAACCCAGGATCTAGGGATACAGGGAGGGCCTTGTGACGCCCAGCAAGCATGAGCCACCTCCACCCCCACATATGTTTATTGTGGCACTATTCACAGTAGTAAAGACTTGGAACCAACCCAAATGCCCATCAATGATACACTGGATAAAGAAAACCTGGATAAGAAAACGCACATATATACCATGGAATACTATGCAGTCATAAAAAATAATGAGTTCTTGTCATTTGCAGGGACATGCATGAAGCTGAAAATCATCATTCTCAGCAAACTGACACAAGAACAGAAAATCAAACACCAAATGTTCTCACTCATAAGTGGGTGTTGAACAATGAGAATACATGGACACAGGGAGGGGAATATCACACACCAGGGGCTGTGGGGACTCAGGGAAAGCTAGGGGAGGAATAGCAGGGGGTGGGAGGTTAGGGGAGGGATAGCATTAGGAGAAATACCTAATGTAGATGATGGGGTGATGGGTGCAGCCAGTCACCATCACATGTATACCTATGTAACAAACCTGCATGTTCTGCACATGTACCCCAGAACTTAAAGTATAATAATCGAGAAAAAAAAAAAAAGCATCGCATCAGGTCCGTTTAGCCAGAATCTCCCCAGGTGTTTCCTCTGAAGAGATTTCCCATCCACTGAACCCACCCTGTTCTCTGGCCATCAGTTCCCACTTGTCATCGCTGAATACAGAGTGAGCCCAATCTCTGTCCCCAGCTGCTGTGGCCCTGGTCAGACGCTGCCCCCCACCTTAAATACAGTCTTACTGTCTTTCACATGCCATCAATAAAGTTTTAGCAGATCCACCACCTCCTAGCTGTGTGACCTTAGGCAAGTTATCTGACATGTCTGGGCCTCGGGATCCTCATCTGAAAAATGAGATGAATTCCACTCCATTGGATTACTGGGACACTCAATGAAAGAACTTCAACAAAGCATCAGGCCCAGAGCCTGGCTCCCACACAGCCTTGATAGATGGCGGCTCCTTTCTCAGGCCATCTCATAGGCTGCCCCCTGGCCTCACAGGCTTCGGTCATCAACAGCTGGATTCCCAAACATCTAGAATGTACAGACCACCCATGGGACTGTATTCCTCCACACCTTCCAGGGCTGATTCAAGTTCATTTTATTATTCATCAGGCGACGTATAAACTCTGTAATTATTGCTCCTTTCAATTATAAAATCAAGACGCATTTACTAATTAAGGCTAAACAAAACTACAAAACCATGGAATATTATGCAGCCATAAAAAACGATGAGTTCGTGTCCTTTGTAGGGATGTGGATGAACCTGGAAACCATCATTCTCAGCAAACTGACACAAGAACAGAAAATCAAACACTGCGTTTTCTCACTCACAGGTGGACGTTGAACAATGAAAACACACGGACACAGGAAGGGGAGCACTACACACTGGGGTCTGTTGGGGGGAAATAGGGGAGGGACAGCGG
>NW_016107756.1:785816-791070 GCF_001604975.1 Cebus imitator | reverse complement strand
GAATAGCATTAATTTAAAGCAGTGGATGATGTTTTGCAGACACCAAATGGGCGTCTAAGGTGAGGAAGGAGCAGCCACCAGGGCCCAGGTTCTCTGGAGCTCAGCACCTGTCCCGGGTGCCAAGCAGTGACTCGGCTCCCCGCTGCTTACCACCGAGGCCCTGTGACGCCTGTCAGCACATTTCCCCATCCTCCTAAGAATACAAATATTAGGCCAGTTGCAGTGGCCCATGCCTGTAATCCCAGCACTTTGGGAGGCCAAGGTGGGTAGATCACCAGGTCAGGAGTTTGAGACCAGCCTGCCCAACATAGTGAAACCCCGTCTCTACTAAAAATACAAAAGCTTGGCTGGGCACGGTGGCTCACACCTGTAATTCCAGCACTTAGGGAGGCTGAGGCAGGTGGATCACAGGGTCAGGAGTTCAAAACCAGCCTGGCCAAGATAGTGAAACCCTGTCTCTACCAAAAATACAAAAATTACCTGGGCATGGTGGCAAGCATCTGTAATCCCAGCTACTCAGGAAGCTGAGAGAAGAGAATCGCTTTAACCCCGGCAGATGGAAGTTGCAGTGAGCCAGGATCGTGTACCACTGCACTCCAGCCTGGATGACAGAGTGAGCCTCTGTCTCAAACATACAAACAAAAAACATATATATATAAAATTAGCCAGGCATGGTGGAGAGTACCACCTATAATACCAGCCACTCAGAAGGTTGAGGCAGGAGAATCATTTGAACCCAGGAGGTGGAGGTTGCAGTGATCTGAGATGGCACCACGGCACTCCAGCCCAGAGGACAGTGCGAGACTCCACCTCAAAAGAAAAAAAAAAAAAGAAAAAATTAGCCGGGCATGGTGGCATGCACCTGTAATCCCAGCTACTCAGGAGCCTGAGGCAGAAGAATCACTTGAACCTGTGAGGCAGAGGTTGTAATGAGGGAAGATCATGCCACTGCACTCCAGCCTGGGAGACAGGAGTAAAACGTGTCTCAAAAAATAATACATAAATAAAATGAAAACATACAATTTTTTAAATTCTTCCAGAGACCACTAAGAACTCTCCTCCCCACCATGTATCTGTGGTTCCACATTTGGGAAGCACTAAACCAGTACAGTTGGGTGCGGATTCTTTTACCTGAGTAGCATTTGCATCCACCGTCAGAGCAGGGCTTAGAGAGAAGGCGAAGGAGGTGACAAGCACTCCAGGACTGGGGACACGGCGACACGGGATGGGTTCCAGAGGAGGAGGTGAGGAGGCCCTGTGGTGCAGGGCAGCAGGAGCCCAGCACACTGTGGAAAGAGGTGGCCTCAGATGAAGCCAGGGGACCACAGAGGCGTCACTGCCAGCCTGTCCTGGTCCGGGGAAGGCCACAGCACGGGCATTAGCGGGCCCTCGCTGACAATGCAGAGAGCCTTGAGGGTCACAGGAATGAGGGCCCACCCTACTCGGTACTAGCGTGCACCACGCTCTGTTCTCTCGTAAGGAAACTGACGCTGTTCCCTGGGGTTTCAAGTGCAGACGCTGAGGCTCCGTAAGATAAACCACCTGGGCTGGGTCACAGCAGCCAGGGACACTACCTGATTTGAAGGTGAGCTACCTCTAGAGCCCATGCTCAGCCTGTCTGCAGAGAGGGCCATGGGTCTCCGCGCTGGGCCTCGAGTCCCTCCTGCGTGAGCTGCTCGGCCCCCAACTCTGCCGCTGCCGCCCAGATCTTGCCAGCTCCTTCCCTCTCCCTAGTACGGAGAGCCTGGGCCTGATCCGAGGCAGCTGGGGCCATGACCCCCGAGTCATCTAGATGCTCAAATACTGAAATAACACCAGGATGGTAACAAATGCCCCGAGGTACTGCTTGCCCCAATGCCCTGAAGCCCCATCACTGCTCCAGCTCAGCTCCCTGAAGGTCCTCCGGCGCTTCCCACAGTCCAGCCGATAAAGGGTTCACGTCAGACCCAGCAGGGAGTCTTAGGAAGCCGCTGTAAGCGGGGGCCTGGCTCCTGTCTGCTTTCAATATCCCCCCTGGTCTAGGAGGCCTGGGGAGCAGGGACCTGAAGTCTGGCTGAACTCCCAGCCCGCTCAGCCCCAGGGAAGGTGGCACCTCCTTTGGACCCCACAAGAGGGGGCATCAAGCGCAGCAGCTGCCTCCAGGCCACGTTCAGCCAGGGACCAGGGCACCCAGGGACAATGAGGGATGATCCTAGAGGACCCGGTACTGCCTTCACCCTCAAACACATTCCCAGGCCCTGTACCTGTGGAGGCAGGAGGCCGAGCTAGAGAGGAGCAGGATCCGGTCCTCCTGAGGGAGTCCCAGTCAGGTGGGGCCCCCAGAATGTGTCAGGGGGAGAGCTCTGAAGGTGCCTGCCGGAAGACTCCAGCAGGAATGGAGGCAGAACAGCAGAGCCAGGGATGGCCGGAATGGATTCTTGAAGACGACCAGGTGTTCTGCAGGAAGGTGGAGGTGATGGAGGAGGGAGAAAGGGGCCACAGCTGGGAGGCAGAGCTGACCTCCTCCACCTGAGGCCGAGAGAGCAGCTGGGGCTGGCTGCAGTCAAGGGACTGAAGAAGGTTTGAGTGGCCTGCAGGGACAGGTCACGGAGGGCCCAGACCCAAACCAGGGCGCTGTGACATTAAGGTGAAGGTCACCGAGAGCAGCCGGGTGATGACAGGGGCCTTGTGGTTCAGAACGGTCCCTACACAAGTCCCCTCACAGGTGGGAGGGAGGAGAGGCTGCACTGAGGAGCAGAACCCTGTGTGTCCCTGCACAAAAGCTGGAGGCAGGGATGAAGGAGGCTGGGCCAGAGCCAGCAGCACCATCTCCTGTCCCCTGCTCAGGGAGGGTGGTGGGGCTGCCTCTGCCAGCAGCCTCTGCCTCTCTCCTCCCCGTCCCCCTTCTTGCAGAGATCACATGTGACTTCACATCTCCTGGGTTGTGGAGGGCTCTGTTGTGGGCTCCAAGGGGAGGGGCCCACTGGGGCCAGGGAGTGGCCCGGAACAGTCCCTGGGTAGAGTTTGGGCAGGCTGATTTTTATGGAAACCTGCTGCCCTCTGCAGGACAGTTCTAGAACCACATCTGCTCAGGGGCCCTGGGTCTCGGCTTCAGAGAGTGGGAGCTGATCCCAAAACACCGTGTGGGCCCCAGTGCCACCCTCATCATGACAGCTGCCCAGCCCGCCCAGCGTGCATCTTGGGGACCTCACTTATCCCCGCCCAGCCTGGTGAGGAGCTGTTGGTATCTGTTCGTAGTTGAGGCTTGGAGAGGAGAGAAGGCGCCCAAGAACACCAGCCGGGAAGGGACGGAGCCAAGGTTCAAATCCAAGTCTGTGCATCCATGCCCGGCACCCTCCCGCTGGCCCACGTGCCTTCCTGACCACCCATCCTCATCGCCAGGGCTCGGCCGTCTGAACAGGGGTTGCAGTTTGCCCAGACCCAGGATTTTCACTACCCATCCCCCTCTGTCTCGCTCTTTTCTCCCTGGCACTCATGCGACGTTTGTCCTCTGTTTGCTTCTCTAGGGCCTGCCCCCTCGCTCCAGCTAGAGTATCAACTCCAAGGGGCCAGGGGTCTTATCCTCCTGGTTCACTGTGCGGGTCCAGTTCCCGGAGCAGAGCTGGCCCAAAGGAGGGTCGTGAGTCCTGGGTCAAGGAAAACGTCCTCTCCCATAACTGCCTGCTTCCAGCAATGTCTCCCCAGGAGACTGTCAGCTCCTCCAGATGGTTCTGGTACCTGCTGTGCCTTCCTGCTGGGGCTTAGTCTCCCCACAGAGCAAGCTGCGGCTTTCCACGAGGTAGCTCTCTTGTCACATGGGCTCTGGAGTACTGAGCCCAATGCTGAGGTACTGAGTACTGGAGGTACTGGGCCCAAAGCTGAGCCGGGTCTGCCCTCCAGGCCGGGCAATTCTGTCCTTGGCCTCCCTCAGCCCGTCCAGCTGCCCTCTGACTCAGCCTTCTCCACCCACTCCCCAGCCAAGGACTGAATGCTGTGTCTTCCAGCTAGCCCTCACAGTTACAAACCTTCTCCTTTTCCACTGTGCACACTCTTACTTAAAAACCACATGAACCCAAGAAACTGCCTCCTTCATTTACAAGTGAAGATGCAAGGTGATCACCACGTGGGGGCAGTGCAGTGACTCCAGAGGCCCCTTTACAGCCCCCCAGGCCCTGAGGCCACCACGGTACCTGTGGTTAACAGGCGCTGGGTTTTAGCAGCAATTCCTCCTTAGGTAAGAGGTCACGTGTGATGATCTGTAAGTGGATACTGTTCTGCCCATCTTCAAGGTAAGAAGACTTTAGGCCACGGACTTGCCCATGTTCCCACACAAAGTCAGAGACCAGGAGGCTCAGGGCCAAACCAGGAGGCCTGACCACATTGTCATCCACCACATCATACAGCCACAGAACTGACCAGGACAACCAAGATGGCAAGGCTGGGGGAGGGTCCTGCCAGCAGCAGCGGGGGAGCTCCTCAATTAGTGCCCAGGTTTCGGCAGCATGGAACTTTCATTCAGTCCAGCTGTGCCTCCTCCTCCTCATCACCCCCTCACTGATCAGAACAAAGTCGAGGTGGGCTGGGAGACCAAACGGGTCCCGTAAGAGATGACGGAAAGGACCGGTGCAGGGGCTGGAGTTAAGGTGATGCCTTTCGTCAGAGCACGTCCTGCTCCTTTAAAAGCCACAGGTTGGAATCTGGAGCTGACTCTGGTCTGGCAAACTGCAGGGAGTGGGTTTCAGTAAGTGACCTTTCTGTTGGCACTAGTTGAGGAGGGCTTGCCGTGATGTCAGGCCTGCGAGGTCCTACCAGGGAGCAGGGAGCATGGAGGATCTGGGCGGCCGCTTCCAGTAAAAGGCAGGTGTTTTGGCAGCTGGCATTTCGAAGGCTTGTTGCTACTGTACATCATAGTAAGCTGATTATTGCAGTGCTTGTTCTTAAAGTGTCCCCCAATTGTTCCAGCTGAGTCATGAGTTACAACATGATTGTGAGTTGTTTCTTCAAGGGCACGAAGAGCCCTCAGCTTTTCTTCATCTTTCTCCATGACCACGTGAACTAGAAACCCCAGCCTCCGGCTCCAGCGCAGGCCAGGACTGGCAAGGACCGCCGCATCCAAGTCCCCTGGGCTGACAGCAGAGTCACAGGAGTTGACCCTCAGCTCTGAGTAGACACATGGGCTTATTTGGTATCAAGACTTAAGAGCTTCACAGGGATTTAGTTTGGTCTCAGAGTCACCAAAACATGAGCGAAAACTGTGGATCTGGGAAACTTCAAG
>NW_016107756.1:777006-785336 GCF_001604975.1 Cebus imitator | reverse complement strand
GAGTGGCCTGCAGGGACAGGTCACGGAGGGCCCAGACCCAAACCAGGGCGCTGTGACATTAAGGTGAAGGTCACCGAGAGCAGCCGGGTGATGACAGGGGCCTTGTGGTTCAGAACGGTCCCTACACAAGTCCCCTCACAGGTGGGAGGGAGGAGAGGCTGCACTGAGGAGCAGAACCCTGTGTGTCCCTGCACAAAAGCTGGAGGCAGGGATGAAGGAGGCTGGGCCAGAGCCAGCAGCACCATCTCCTGTCCCCTGCTCAGGGAGGGTGGTGGGGCTGCCTCTGCCAGCAGCCTCTGCCTCTCTCCTCCCCGTCCCCCTTCTTGCAGAGATCACATGTGACTTCACATCTCCTGGGTTGTGGAGGGCTCTGTTGTGGGCTCCAAGGGGAGGGGCCCACTGGGGCCAGGGAGTGGCCCGGAACAGTCCCTGGGTAGAGTTTGGGCAGGCTGATTTTTATGGAAACCTGCTGCCCTCTGCAGGACAGTTCTAGAACCACATCTGCTCAGGGGCCCTGGGTCTCGGCTTCAGAGAGTGGGAGCTGATCCCAAAACACCGTGTGGGCCCCAGTGCCACCCTCATCATGACAGCTGCCCAGCCCGCCCAGCGTGCATCTTGGGGACCTCACTTATCCCCGCCCAGCCTGGTGAGGAGCTGTTGGTATCTGTTCGTAGTTGAGGCTTGGAGAGGAGAGAAGGCGCCCAAGAACACCAGCCGGGAAGGGACGGAGCCAAGGTTCAAATCCAAGTCTGTGCATCCATGCCCGGCACCCTCCCGCTGGCCCACGTGCCTTCCTGACCACCCATCCTCATCGCCAGGGCTCGGCCGTCTGAACAGGGGTTGCAGTTTGCCCAGACCCAGGATTTTCACTACCCATCCCCCTCTGTCTCGCTCTTTTCTCCCTGGCACTCATGCGACGTTTGTCCTCTGTTTGCTTCTCTAGGGCCTGCCCCCTCGCTCCAGCTAGAGTATCAACTCCAAGGGGCCAGGGGTCTTATCCTCCTGGTTCACTGTGCGGGTCCAGTTCCCGGAGCAGAGCTGGCCCAAAGGAGGGTCGTGAGTCCTGGGTCAAGGAAAACGTCCTCTCCCATAACTGCCTGCTTCCAGCAATGTCTCCCCAGGAGACTGTCAGCTCCTCCAGATGGTTCTGGTACCTGCTGTGCCTTCCTGCTGGGGCTTAGTCTCCCCACAGAGCAAGCTGCGGCTTTCCACGAGGTAGCTCTCTTGTCACATGGGCTCTGGAGTACTGAGCCCAATGCTGAGGTACTGAGTACTGGAGGTACTGGGCCCAAAGCTGAGCCGGGTCTGCCCTCCAGGCCGGGCAATTCTGTCCTTGGCCTCCCTCAGCCCGTCCAGCTGCCCTCTGACTCAGCCTTCTCCACCCACTCCCCAGCCAAGGACTGAATGCTGTGTCTTCCAGCTAGCCCTCACAGTTACAAACCTTCTCCTTTTCCACTGTGCACACTCTTACTTAAAAACCACATGAACCCAAGAAACTGCCTCCTTCATTTACAAGTGAAGATGCAAGGTGATCACCACGTGGGGGCAGTGCAGTGACTCCAGAGGCCCCTTTACAGCCCCCCAGGCCCTGAGGCCACCACGGTACCTGTGGTTAACAGGCGCTGGGTTTTAGCAGCAATTCCTCCTTAGGTAAGAGGTCACGTGTGATGATCTGTAAGTGGATACTGTTCTGCCCATCTTCAAGGTAAGAAGACTTTAGGCCACGGACTTGCCCATGTTCCCACACAAAGTCAGAGACCAGGAGGCTCAGGGCCAAACCAGGAGGCCTGACCACATTGTCATCCACCACATCATACAGCCACAGAACTGACCAGGACAACCAAGATGGCAAGGCTGGGGGAGGGTCCTGCCAGCAGCAGCGGGGGAGCTCCTCAATTAGTGCCCAGGTTTCGGCAGCATGGAACTTTCATTCAGTCCAGCTGTGCCTCCTCCTCCTCATCACCCCCTCACTGATCAGAACAAAGTCGAGGTGGGCTGGGAGACCAAACGGGTCCCGTAAGAGATGACGGAAAGGACCGGTGCAGGGGCTGGAGTTAAGGTGATGCCTTTCGTCAGAGCACGTCCTGCTCCTTTAAAAGCCACAGGTTGGAATCTGGAGCTGACTCTGGTCTGGCAAACTGCAGGGAGTGGGTTTCAGTAAGTGACCTTTCTGTTGGCACTAGTTGAGGAGGGCTTGCCGTGATGTCAGGCCTGCGAGGCCCACCAGGGAGCAGGGAGCATGGAGGATCTGGGCGGCCGCTTCCAGTAAAAGGCAGGTGTTTTGGCAGCTGGCATTTCGAAGGCTTGTTGCTACTGTACATCATAGTAAGCTGATTATTGCAGTGCTTGTTCTTAAAGTGTCCCCCAATTGTTCCAGCTGAGTCATGAGTTACAACATGATTGTGAGTTGTTTCTTCAAGGGCACGAAGAGCCCTCAGCTTTTCTTCATCTTTCTCCATGACCACGTGAACTAGAAACCCCAGCCTCCGGCTCCAGCGCAGGCCAGGACTGGCAAGGACCGCCGCATCCAAGTCCCCTGGGCTGACAGCAGAGTCACAGGAGTTGACCCTCAGCTCTGAGTAGACACATGGGCTTATTTGGTATCAAGACTTAAGAGCTTCACAGGGATTTAGTTTGGTCTCAGAGTCACCAAAACATGAGCGAAAACTGTGGATCTGGGAAACTTCAAGTCCTATTCAGACAGCTCTCCACCCACAGGCCGTGCACCCCTTCCTCTGCCTGGGTTGCGCCAGAGCTGGGTCTGCCCTGAGCCAGAACCCTAGAGCTAACGTTTGTGTGTTTTTCCATGATGAAGCGCCACCCCCCAACCCATCTGTTAAATTACCCTCAAAGCTACAGGCCGGCAGACACGGTGTTTTTATTTCCTCCAGGACAGAGGGGTGCTCCCCCACCCCAGCTCTCCCAGGATCCTCCCAGGCAGCACTATCCCAGGGGAATTAACTACGGGTTTCAGCAATTCCAGTCCTCCCTCGAGTGCGGAGCTGTGGGCCACGGCCTGGAGTTGCTCCACCAGGGAACTGTTAACCTCAGCGGCGGCGTGCTCAGGACTAGCTTTGGAAACCTGTGGTGTTAAGGCTTGAACGCAACAATGCCACTCTACTGGGTGGAGGGAAATGCAGCTTTCTTCACAAGCTGCCAAGAAATCTAGATGTGACCCAGCAACTGAGGAAGGGAGACGAGGCGGTATCTCTAGGCACACAGCTCACACCATAATGCACTGCAACGCAACGTGTTAGCCCAGTTCTTAAAATCCTCAGTACGCCGGGCGCGGTGGCTCAAGCCTGTAATCCCAGCACTGTGGGAGGCCGAGGTGGGTGGATCACGAGGTCAAGAGATCGAGACCATCCTGGTCAACATGGTGAAACCCCGTCTCTAGTAAAAATACAAAAAAATTAGCTGGGCATGGTGGCACGTGCCTGTAATCCCAGCTACTCAGGAGGCTGAGGCAGGAGAATTGCCTGAACCCAGGAGGCGGAGGTTGCGGTGAGCCGCGATCGCGCCATTGCACTCCAGCCTGGGTAACAAGAGCGAAACTCCGTCTCAAAAAAAAAAAAAAAAAAAATCATCAGTAACGCTTTTCAATATACAAGGATCAAAAGTACAGCAGTTTTACAAGGTGTAAAAATACAAGGTTTTCTGAAGGCATGCTCAACAGCAAGGGCTGCATGGGCCCCCTGGTTAGCTTCGCTTCCCCGGCAGTGGGAGACGTAGAAAACCCTTGGAGGTTCATCGTGCAACAGAACTTCAGGGCCCTCCATGGAGCTGTCAGAGAGAGACAGAAATAGTTTTAAGATACACAACCATCTGCGCCCAATGAGGAGCGGTGGCAAGACCATGGCTGTGTCCATTTCCCCTTCCCGTGACTCCCAGTCTGCCTTCACAGAGTGTACACAGGAGCACTGGCGTAGGTGTTCGCAGAGCCAGGGCCTTACATGGAGCTGTGGCAGGACCCAGGGCCTGCTCCCCAGGCCTCCCAGTCACTGGAGGGAAAGTGAGACTGTTTGGGGCGGGCATCTTTCTGCTTCGGTGTGAAGTACTCACGGGGGTCAACAGGGAGGCCTGAGGGGCAGCACTTTCAGCCTCAGTGCCGCCCGGAGGCTAGAAGCGGTCTATCGGAGCCAGGACGCAGGCCGTGGCTTGCCCCAGCGACACTGATCTTTTCTCTGACCTTTCCTTCTCCCTTTGTCGTCCCTCCAAGTACCTAAAAAAGAAACCAGAAGAACTTGAGGCCAAGGGGTATCAGAAAGGTAGATCATCTGGGGCCTGTTTTGCAGATTGAAATGGCGGCGGCGGCCACCCAGGGTAAGCCCCGCGGGAGGAGGGAGCGGCAGAGGCCGGGGCAGGGCGGGAGGAGCGCGGGGATGGAGGAGCGCGGGGAGGGAGGAGCCCGGGGAGGGAGGAGCGCGGGGAGGGAGGAGCGCGGGGAGGGAGGAGCGCGGGGGGGGGGGAGCTGGGGGGGGGGGGGGGGGGGGGGGGGGGGGGGGGGGGGGGGGGGGGGGGGGGGGGGGGGGGGGGGGCGGGGGGGGGGGGGGGGGGGGGGGGGGGGGGGCCGGGGGGGGGAGGAGCCGGGGGAGGGAGGTGCGCGGGGAGGGAGGAGCCCGGGGAGGAGGAGGCCGGGCCGGGAGAGCCGCCGCCCCGGGAGGAAGGAGAGGAGGCCAAGGAGAGGAGGCCGACCGTTTCGGGGCGCATTCCCTGCCCGCCCGACTGACTCACTTGGCCAAGGAAACTCCTGGGCCCTGCCCGGACCCCCAAGCCGCCGTGGACCCAGGTGAGGAACCCCACATGCCCGCGTCTGCCCTGCAGCCTCCGTGTACATATTTCATATATGGAATATGCATTGACTGTTACATTTCAGTAAGGGATGATAGGGATGATCAACTTAATCTCGGCTCTGCCTGACTTTGTCTTTTCAAATGAAAGGCTCCGAGTTAGCCAGTGTGATGGAAACATATCCCCACCTCCAACGTCCTGCTGTCCCCACCACAGGGGTGCTCACTTTCTGAGACAGGATCGGCAGGTCTGGCCTACTAGTTTCCCATGAATGATGAAAGCTGTGGATCTTCATTGACATTTTCTGTATTCCAACCCAAGATCAGTACCTGTCAGGTACTGCCGTTCATCCCTCATTTATCAGAACAGCAAGGGCCGGGTGCAGTGGCTCACGCCTGTAATTCCAACACCCGGCAGGGGGCTGAGCAGGCAGATCACCTGAGGTCAGGAGTTCAAGACAAGCCTGACCAACATTGAGAAACCCGTCTCTACTAAAAGTACAAAATTAGCTGGGAGTGGTGGAGCATCCCTGTAACCCCAGCTACTCGGGAGGCTGAAGCAGGAGAATCGCTTGAGCCCAGGAGGTGGAGGTTGCGGGGAAGCAAGATCACACCATTGCACTCCAGCCTGGGCAACAAGAGTAAAACTCCATCTAAAAAAAAGAAAGAAAGAAAGAAAGAAAAGAAAGAGAGAGAGAAAGAAAGAAAAAGAAAGAAAGAAAAAGAAAAAGAAAGAAGAGAAAAGAAGAAAAAGAAAGAAAGAGAGAGAGAGAAAGAAAAAGAAAGAAAGAAAAAGAAAGAGAGAAAGAAGAGCAGCAAGGACTAAACCTGGAAGAAATAAAGACAGTGAGCCAGGCAATTATCTGTCTCTATGAGATGATGCTAGAACCTTGAGTACAGAGTGCACTTTTATTAATAACACTTAAATGTCTGTGGATGTGCATGTTTTTTTGTTACAAGAATGAGAAGGAGATTTAGAGCGTGACACTGCAATGCAGCTGTCCTCACTTATTCCCTTAGCACTTTGTAGCCTCCCATGTTTTAAAGTCAGCCTCATGGACTTCCGTGCCTACCACCTGCTAACAAATTCCTTTGGAGAACTAAGAATCCATTATTGTACTGCCTTGGAAATCAATTCAATTAGATCATTCAGCAACTCTCAGAGAATAAAATGCTGAATGCTTTTTTGAAATTTATTTTGAATAAACAAAGGTTTTATATATTTATGGCATACAACATGATGTCTTGAGATATGTATACCTTGTGGAATGGCTAAATCAAGCTCATTAACATATATTGGCTCATACATTTATCTTTTCCTTTTGTACTGAGAACATTTAAAATTAATCTCATAACCATTTAAAAAATATATAATTTTATTAACTATAGTTACCATAATATATAATAATTCAGCCACAAATATAGCCTGTAAATATATAACAAACCAGGTTTAAAATGGGCCAAAGACCTTAATAGACACCTCACTAAAGAAGAGATCATGGTGGTACAGAAGTGTATGAAAAGATGCATCACATCATACGTCATTGTGAAAATGCAAATTAAAACAACAAGGAGATACCACTATACACATATTAAAATCGTTAAAATCCAGAACAGTGACAGCAAATGCTAAGGAGGATGTACAACAAGAATACTCATTGCTGGTGGGAATGCAAAATATTATGGTCACTTTGAAAGACAGTTTGGCAGTTTTTTACAAAACTATACACACACTTACCATAAAATCCAACAACGATGCTACTTGATATTTTACCAAATAATCTAAAAATTGACATCAATACAAAAACCTTCACACAAATGTATATGGCAGCTTTATTCAGAATTACCAAAACTTGGAAACAACCAAGGTGTCCTTCAGTAGATGAATAGATAAATAACCTGTGGTATATCTAGACAATGGAATATTATTCAGTACTAAAAATGAATAAGCTACCAAGCAATAAAAATACATTGCAAACCCTTAAATACATATTAATAAATGAAACAATCCAGTTCGAAAAGGCTACATTCTGTATGATTTTCACTCTGTAACATTCTGGAAAAGGCAAAACTATAGAGACTATCAAAAGTTCAATACTTGCTGGGGTTGAGGGGAAGGAGGGATGAATCAGCAGAGCACAGGGGATTTTTAAGGCAGTGGAACCACTCTGCCTCCAAATGGTAAGTACATGTAATTATACATGTGTCAAAACTCAAAAATACAATACCGACAGTGAACTCTAACGTAAACTATGGATTTCAGTTGATAATGATGTGTCACTCATTGTAGATTAGCCCATAGTAACAAATACACCATGGGGGTGCATGATGTTGATAGTGGGACATGGGTACAAATATATGGGGAGGGATAAATGTGAAATCTCTCTCTTTTGCTCAATTTTACTGTGAACCTAATCTGCTCTAAAAATAAAGTCTACATATATATATATATATATATATATATATATATATGGAGAAACATTAAAAACATATTGCTAAGTGAAAAAAAGTTCATGTGAAAAAGCAATGCACTGTATCATTCCAACTATATGACATTCAGGAGAGGGTGAAACTATGAGGACAGTAACAACAACAAAAAAGAAAGGTCAGTGGCTGCCAGATGCTCAAAAGAGAGTACAAGATATAAATGAGAGAGAGTGAGAGATATAAATAGTGAAGCACAGGGAATTTTTAGGGAAATGAAACTATTCTATATGATACTGCAATGATATATACATGTCACTGTATATTTGTCAAAGCCTAGAGAATGTACAACAAGCAGAGTAAACTCTAGTGTAATCTATTTACATTATTTAATAATAAGGTATCACTATTAACTCAGCTATTATTTTAAAAAGTAACACACTAATTCAAAATGTAAATCATAGAGAAAACTGAGTGGGGGAGGGGATTAGGAACTTTCTGTACTTTCCACTTATTTTTCTATAAGCTTAAAACTCAAAAAAGTTAAAGTCTTTAAAAATTATCTATAAACATAAAAATAAGAATAGAAAAAGCAGATAAGCATGACAGATAACAAAGAGAAAAATCAACAAATCAAAAATGATGCAGGTATTAGAATTAGTAGACAAGGACATTGAAACACTTATTATAAATGGATTGTATGCATTTAAAATGTTTGAAACATGAAAGATACAAGAACCACCCAATCAAGCTTTTAGAGATGAAAACAGCATTGTGTAGAATGAAATCATACTGAATTAGGCTAATGTGGGTTAGATGTTGCAGAAGATTGACAGGTAAACTTGAAGACATGAAAACAATAATCAGGCTAGGCATGGTGGCTTATGCCTGTAATCCTAACACTTTGGGAGACCGAGGCAGGTGGATCATCTGAGGTCAGGGGTTCGAGACCACACTGGCCAACATGGTAAAATCCCATCTCTATTAAAAATACAAAATTAGGCCGGGCGCGGTGGCTCAAGCCTGTAATCCCAGCACTTTGGGAGGCCGAGGCGGGTGGATCACGAGGTCAAGAGATCGAGACCATCCTGGTCAACATGGTGAAACCCCGTCTCT
>NW_016107756.1:771880-776741 GCF_001604975.1 Cebus imitator | reverse complement strand
AAAAAAAAAAAAAAAAAAAAAAAAAAAGGAAAGAAAGAAAGAAAAAAAAGAAATCATACAAAATAAAAATCGAGTCCCACAAATGATAGAATAAAGTGCAGAAAGAAACAAAAATATTGCTTAAAAATTCCTCAAAATCTTATATATGATGAAAACTAAAATTCCACAGAAGCAAAATGAAGAACGACATCAAATTTCTTCTCAGAAAAAAATAGAAATAAGAAGATACTGGGGCAACATTTTTTAAATACTAAAATTTTTTTAAAAATTACTTTTGAAAACTCTTTTAATCTAGAATTCTGTAGTCAGCAAAAATGTTTCAAAAACAAAGATAAGCTAAATACATTTTTCAAACACACAAAATTAGTGGAATTCATCACTAGTGCACCTGCACTACAAAAAATATTAGAGGAAGTACTAGAGACAGAAAGAAAATTATTTCAGAAAGAAATGTATATCTACACAATAGGATTTAAAAAATTAGAAATGGCAATCACATAAGCAAATATAAACTATTTTCCTACAATTTAAATGTCTCCATAAATAAGTGGCACTGTAAATGAAAGTAATAGTGTTGTCATTTAGGATTTATAATATATGCAAAAGTAAAATGCATAATAATATCACAAACGTGAGAGGGGAGAAATGGAAATATACTTTTGTGAGATTCTTATACTACAAAGGAAGTGCATAGTATCAATGAAGGTAGGTTGCTTGAAACAAGCTAAAGATGTTTACTATAGAACTTAAGGAACCCACTAAAATAACCAAAGTGTTATAATAAAATATACAACAGTAGATAGAAGTAGAATCATAAAAACATTCTATTATTTCAAACAAATAGAAGAAGGAAAGTGTAACAGACAAAATTGGACAAATACAAAAAAATAGCAAGATGACAGATTAAGCCTAACCATATCAATAATCACATTAGATCTAACAGTCTGCAAAAATAATTAAAACTCGGAAAATAAAGGCTGTACATTAAAGTAATACTAAACTATATCCTGTCAACAAAAAACTACCTTTAAATATGCAAATATATTTAAAGTAAACAGATAGAAAAACACATACTATCCTAATCCAAAGGAAGTCGGATGGGCTATACTAACTTCAGACAGAATATTTCAAAGCGAATAATATTAGAAATAAAAACATTTTATGTCATAAACTGTCAATTCATTAATAAGACATAACAGTCCCAGATATTTACACAGAAAGAACTTCAAAATTTGCAAAGCAAAAATAAACAAATTCAAGGAAAATAAGAAAATCCACAATTAGTATCAGTAATTTCTATTTCCCCCTCTCAATAATTAATATAACAAAGATAGAGATAAATCAATAAAGATATAAAATATTTGAGCTACACTATCATACCTTGACCTAGCTGAAGTACATAGAACATTCCAACAACAGCACAGTATATATCATTCTAGAAGTACATAATAACAAAACATATACCAAGATAGACCACATCCTGTGCCATAAAAGAAATCTCAGTTTGAAAATATTCAAGCTACACAAATTTGTTTTCTTACTATAAAAGGAATTAGAAATCTGTAGCAAAAAAAAGACTTCTGGAAAATCTCCAAATATTTGGAAATAAATTATGGTACTTCTCAATAACTCACGGGTCAAAAAAAATCAAAAGAGAAATTAAAATGTATTTTGAACTAAATGAAAATAAAATCATAATATATCCAAATCTGTGGAATGCCTATAAAACATAGGAGAAATTTTAGAAGAATAAATACCTATATGAGAAGAAACTATAAGTCTCAAATCATTGACTTATATGATTCCACCGTAAGTAGAAAAGAAAGACAAAATAAAACTCATGGTAGAGAAAATGAAGTAAAGATCAAAAAGGAAATAAAAAATAAAATACAGAAAAGCAAAGAATATCAATAAAACCAAAAGATACTTCCTAAGGAAGACAAATAGAATTAATAAAACGATAGCCAGATGAACCAGGAAATAAGGGGAAATGACAAAAAATATCTGCCAGTATCAGCTATAAAGAGGTAACATCACTATATATTTTTGCAGGTATTAAACATGAAAAAGATATGTGACAAATGTGCACCAATAATTCAGACATCTTAAATGGATAGATTCTTTGAAAGACATAAACTTCCAAGCTCACTTAAAAAAATAATTTGGAGATTCCTATACCTATTTCGAAGGTTTATTTTGTAGTTGAAGCTTTTTCCAAAAGAAAAACTTCGGACCCAGATGGCTATACTGGTAAATTCTATCAAATGGGATTGTGATTCACCATATTAACAAACTAAAAAATAACAACTATTTGATCATCATAAGATATGCAGAAAAATGATTTAGAAACATTATTAAATGCAACATTCATTCCTATTAAAACTATTGGCAACAAAGACTGGAAGAGAACTTCCTTAATGTGGTAAATACTAAATAAAACAAATTCATCACTAAAACATACTTAATCATGAAATATTAAATGTTTCATCCCTCAAATTGTTACTGAAACATCAGGGGTTTGGTCTAGGTCCTGCAGCTCAGAATGCAGAAAGCCAATCACAGACAGTGAGTACTGACAAGGAAGAAGGCTTTAATTGGGTGCTGCAGAGGAGGAGATGAGAGATCAGTCTCAAATCAGTCTCCCTGAAAACAAAAACTAGGGACTTATACAGCAGGGGTAAAAATGCAACAATGTGTAAGAAAGCAGGAACCAAGGAGGGGCCAGGAAGCAATCATGATGAATGAGAGGTCCGGCTCATTGTCTGGATGTGGTGATCTGTTAAGTTTCAGTTCTTTGACATGTTTTTTGAGAGGACTGAAGGTCATTTCCCATGGAAGGAACTCAGATAAAATAAAAGTTTCAAGCTTTAACCTGGGAGTCAATTTATATGATTATTTATAAAACACACACACACACACACACACACACACACGCACTAATAAAACTATCTTGGGTTGGTTTCAAAATCATGCTGAGGCAGGTATGTCCACATTCACAACTTCATTCAACTTTACACTTGAGGTTTCAGTCAATGTAGTAAGATAAGAAAAATAAATAAAATACATTTATATTGGAAAGGAAAACATAAAACTGTCATTATTCACAGACACATGATTGTCTATGTTTTTAAAAAAGTAATGAAATATCCAATTCTACAAAGTAATAAATGATTTAACAAGGTTCAGTGTACAAGATACAAAAATCAATTGTCTAGAAATACAAAGAACTTAGACCATCCTAAACAACCTGAAAAAAGAGAAAAGACAGGGATGTAATCTCTGTCTTTGGGATGTAATCCCTAGCACTTTGGGAGGCTGAGGCAGGAGGATCACAAGGTCATGAGAGCAAGACCATTCTGGCTAACATAGTGAAACCCCATCTCTATTAAAAACACAAAAATTTAGCCAGATGTGGTAGCACACGCCTGTAGTCCTAACCACTCAGGAGGCTGAGCAAGGAGAATCTCTTGAACCCAGGAGGCAGAGGTTGCAGTGAGCCAAGATCGTGCCACTGCACTCCAACCTGGGTGACAGAGAGAAACTCTGTCTTGAAAATTTTAAAAATATATTTAAAAAAAAGACAGAGGAATCACAATATACAATTCAAAGAGTTTTAAAATTGCAGTAACCAAGACAGTATGGTAGAAGATCATGTTGGAATAATTTTATATCCATACACAAGAAAGAAAAATTGGCCCATACTTTGCTTCATATAAAAATGAACTCAAAATTATTAATAGACCAAAACTGTAAACCTAAAACTATAGAATATTTTAGAAAAAAAAATAGGTGAAAACTTTTGTGACCCTGGCTTAGACAAAGATTTCTTAAATATGATACCAAAACAACATCCATAAAAGAACTTGATACATTCATTTTTAATCACATATACAACTGTCTGCTTTTCAAAGGATACTGTTACAGATGCTGTCAAGAGAATGAAATGACAAGCCATAGACTAACAGGATACATTTTCAAAACACATATGTGAGAAAGAAGTTTATTCAGGAAATATAATGACAAAGGAAATTAAATAATAGTAATAGCAAAACAAAACCATATAATTTGTAGTTATTATATACTGAAGTAAATTTTTGCTGTGTTGTGTGTTATTTAGTATAATACCTCCCCAGCTCTGTTTAAGGCAGAATAACTGCCTTCCTGCAAACGACTGAACGTTATCTATTCTTTCCACATTCTTAGCAAAGTTCCAAGGTGCCTAAAACTTACCGTTCTTCTTGCTGACCAGCGTCAAGGTCACAGAGCAGCTAGAAACTGCACAATGTGTTTCTCAAAATGTTACTTTTTCAAATGTAATGTACATCACAAAACATGTTACAAGTTGATTAACTGTTCTTTGTTCTGGTTTCTGTAAATCTTGTTTCCTGCTGCATCATCCTAGGTGCATAAAACATATCCCAGTTTCTTTGTCCTTTGCTCAGACTTAGGAAGTGATTCCATTAAGCAAGACCCTCCTGCAACCCCATCTGTAATCCAGATCTCTGATTTCCCACCTCAAAAAAGAACTCCCAAATCCAATACTAAAAAACAAATTACCGTTTGTTTAATGGGCAGATTTGAACAGATATTTCACCATAAAAGATGCATGTTTTGCAACCAAGCAAATGAAATATCATTAGTCATAGGAAAAATCATATTAAAACCACAATCAGAGGGTCCTATGCACCTAATACTCAACGTACAAGCACCAACCATACCACATGTTGGAAGGGAGGTAAAGAAGATCAAACTCGGCTGGGCACGGTGGCTCACGCCTGTAATCCCAGCACTTTGGGAGGCCGAGGCGGGTGGATCACGAGGTCAAGAGATCGAGACCATCCTGGTCAACATGGTGAAACCC
>NW_016107756.1:751438-771035 GCF_001604975.1 Cebus imitator | reverse complement strand
CCTCCTGAGTAGCTGGGATTACAGGCACGCACCACCATGCCCAGCTAATTTTTTGTAGTTTTAGTGGAGACGGGGTTTCACCATGTTGACCAGGATGGTCTCGATCTCTTGACCTCGTGATCCACCCACCTCGGCCTCCCAAAGTGCTGGGATTACAAGCGTGAGCCACCGCGCCCGGCCAAGACTTTCACACAAATACTTGTAACAACATTTTGTAAATGCTAAAAATGTTAGAAGTTATCTAAATGTTCATCAAAATGTGCTCTATCACACAATGACACAAAGGAATGAAATATTAATACATGCAACCATAAATTAATCTCAAAAGTGGAAGAACCCAGACTTCATAACTTTACATAAATGAAATCATACACTATATAAAAAAGTATATAGTGTATGATTTTATTTATGTAAAATTCGAGAAGAGCAAAATTAATTCAAAATGAAAGAAAACCAGTCAATGGCTGCTTGGCCAGGGAAGTGGGAGAAAGGAGGGATTACAGAGACCTACAAGGAAAGCTTTTGGGATGTAGTTATGTTAGCAGTTACGATTATGGTGATTGATTCATAGGCGTGTACTTCTGTCAAAACTTTTTAAATTGTACATTTTAAATATATGCAGTTTCTTGCATATCAATCATACCTCAAAAAACTCTAAAACCATTTTTAAAAAGCACTGGGAAATTTGCATTTGTTTGTTTGTAATAATCAAATTTTGAAGGCAAGGGTGATCACCAACCAATAGGAATTTAGTAGAGCAGCCACAAAAGGGAGCACTCTGAAGCTTTAAAAAATGATAAATATCTCCAGATTTCCATTTGTAACCATGTTAAAATAGGTCTATCAGATCACCATTGCCACCAGGAACAAACAGAAAACCCAGACTGAATATGTGTGGTTCATATATTACACATAGACACAGATGTTAATACATAGATTCTATCCATCTATCTCTATGTATCCATCTCTAGACAATGATGATCTGAAAATTCTTATTTTATAATGGTTACAAGTGAAAGTCTAGAGATGTTCGTCATTTTTAAAGCTTCATGGTGCTCCTTTATTAGATCCTACCATACCTTTAAGAAAGGAAATTGTATTTTAATACCTGTACTACAGAGAAGACGTATTGCAAGCACAGATCTTAGATTTTCCACTTTGCATATGTGTAAACCCTGGGGTCATGGTAGGAGGAACAATGCCACACACACACACACACACACACACACACACACACATAGAACAGAAAATATGAGGTTGAGGAGACCTAACTAGATATAAAGACCTCAACTCATCATTGCTCTCAGGTCCTCACTAGGAAAGCACTGAAACTCCTAACTAAGCTGGCAAACATAGCACAACCAAGTGTTAAATTTTGAACATTTTCAACTTTCTGTACTTCCATGGATAGATTACTGCTAAACCGTTGCATTTTCTTAACTGTCAGCATTGGCTGTTTTCATTCTTAACAACTTTCTTACAGCATATTTATGTCAAATTCAATCATTGCTTAGAGAGAACTCATGGCAAGAAAAAAATCAACATTTCTTCATCTACCTCTGTTTTTATGCTAGGACGCCATCTACTGGCCAATTTCTTTCTTCTTACTTTTAAAAATTTGGCAAATTCATAAGGAAGAAAAATTACTTTGGTTGAGTACATCAGCGTCCATCCAGGAATCTGGCCAAACTGTTTTATCATTACATCTTTTGAAGTAAAGTCAGAAGAGTAAGATTCCTTAACAAGAAAAAGGCACTGATCTAGATTTGGCGAGGTGGGGAATGGGGGAGGGGTGTGGGGGAGGTGGTGGGGGGAGATGAGACATGACTGGGGGGGGGTCTCTCAGATGCAGGTGTGCCAAGAAGGTACGAGATTCATTCATTTTGTAAACAATGCAACAGATCAAGGGTCCAAAAAACGTCAATTTCTTTTGACCCTCAAATCTTTTAAAGGGCCAGAGATGTGGGCAAACACGTACATGTTTGACTACAAATGGCTTGTTTATTGAACCTTTGCTATGTCTACGGAGATACAGAGGCATATACAATATACCTCAATTATAATTTTATATTACAATGTCAAATTCTTGAGAATAATGTAGAAAAATATCTAGGATACAGTAGTAGGTAAAACAAATTAGGAAACTAAATGAGTTTTTAAATACGATGCCAATTAACTACAAAATACATAAATTTAAAATAAATTGCAGAGAAAGAATGGCTAGGTATGAATATGGTGTGGGCAATACTGTTTAATTTTAGTTTATTTATCTGACTTTTGACATTTCCAAAAGGATATATAATAAATATCTTTCACTTTTTTTTTTTTTTTTTTTTTTTTTTTATTTTTTTTTTTTTTTTTTTTTTTTTTTTTTTTGAGACAGAGTTTCGCTCTTGTTTCCCAGGCTGGAGTGCAATGGCGCGATCTCGGCTCACTGCAACCTCCGCCTCCTGGGTGCAGGCAATTCTCCTGCCTCAGCCTCCTGAGTAGCTGGGATTACAGGCTCGCGCCACCATGCCCAGCTGATTTTTTGTAGTTTTAGTAGAGACGGGGTTTCACTATGTTGACCAGGATGGTCTCGATCTCTTGACCTCGTGATCCACCCGCCTCGGCCTCCCAAAGTGCTGGGATTACAGGCGTGAGCCACCGCGCCCGGCCTCTTTCACTTTTATAATAAGATAACTCACATATTTAATGTAAACCCATTTACATTTGAAACAGTGCAATGGGACGGGAAAAATGAAATCTCAAACTTTACTTCCACCTAGTGGATTTAGGAGGCATTGCAATCAGAAACCAAAGGCTTTGTTTAAAAGATAAAATATTTAAAATCATAACCAAAGGTAAGAGGAGAGATAGGGGAGAGGAGTGGAGGGGAGGGGAGAGGAGACTCGAGGTGGGCAGGGGAGGGGAAGGGAAGAAAAAAGGGTCACATGGGCAGCAGCTGTATAGAAACATGAAAAATCTTAAAACAATATTTTAAGCAAAACGTCATTACTGGAATTTATACAGATTAAACAAGCTCTGTTTAAATAACAAGTCTCAATACATCTTCTTTCATCTGATACTGGATCACCTCTACTTGTTTCATCCACGACGCCCCTGCCAGCCCCCACTACCCAGCAACTGCTTCCGGCTGGCTGGTCCGATCTGCCCAGGCCTAAACAACGATGTCCTCTGGCTCCGTCCCGACCTGTCATTTTCTGCTGGGGTGCTTGGCCTTCCTCACATCTCCTTTAAATATCCTGCTGCCCGAATGAGTTTTCTTTTGAGAGTTCTCTGTGCCCTTAAAAAGATCAAATCTAGGCCAACTGCGGTGGCCCACATCTGTAATCCCAGCACTTTGGGAGGCTAAAGTGGGCAGAACACAAGGTCAAGAGATCGAGACCATCCTGGCTAACAGGGTGAAACCCCGTCTCTACCAAAAACACAAAAATTAGCTGGCTGTGGTGGCACACACCTGTAGTCCCAGCTACTCAGGAGGCTGAGGCAGGAGAATCACTTGAACCCCAGGAGACAGGGGTTGCAGTGAGCCAAGATTGCACCACTGCACTCTAGTTGGGCAACAGAACCAGACTATGAAGAAAAAAAAAATCAAATCTACATTCTAACATGAATCCTTTCAAGTTGTTCCCTTGTTTAAAAATCTTCAAATGGTTCTTGTCACTGGAACTAACATCTAAATTCCTTTAAGTGCTGTCAGTGGCATAGGATGACCTCAGCCTTGTCTCTGTTTGCAGATTCATCTCCGTTTACCCGCGATCTGCAGCACAGCAGGTTGTCTCCGGCTTCGGGGGCTTGCCATGCGCTGTGCACTTTACCTGGAATGCCTTCTGACTTTACCAACTTGCCAAACCGCTGTGCACAGGCACCTGATCCTTTGTGAAAACTAGTCACCTGGAGAAACGTAGATGTATGTATAGTGATGCAACCCTAAGACATGATCTTTCCAATGACTAGTAATAAGGGAAATTTTGTGTGAGTGTCTGTAGGTAAAGATCTATATCCAGATATAAATGTATACTGACAGAACTAACTTTGGAATTAAAAGCTATGCTGCTGAGCATGTACAAGGATACATATTTCTGGGAAGCTATTTGTTAATTTGTGCCAGATATGAGGTTAAAATCTAACAAAAAAAAAGTGTTTTTTTTTCTTTATGCCTGCAGGTTTTGCATGTGGCTTAGAAATTAAAGCCAGGGGTAGAATTTGAGTTATGAGTAACTGACTGGGGAGAAAAATGGAGAAGCGTTCAGAGAGGAAGGATGAAAACCAGGAGCTCCAGAGTCCTGAGAACCAGAAGAGGGCTCCATTCAGGGAGAGGAAGTGGTGATCCATGACAACGCCAGGACCTGGGAGGCAGGGCTGAGAACTCTGCACTGGGCGGCGGGCGGCACGGAGAGAGGAACCTGGTGGAGAGGTCAATGCAGGAGCAGATTCGGCAGGATAGGAGAGTGACAGCTGAGAAAACCAAGGCAGCCACTGTGGGTCCCTCACTCAAGAAGCAGGGTGGAAGGAAACACAGTTCCCTTCGAGGCTGAAAGGACCGTCTGAAAGATCAGGGAGAGCAGCAGTCTCTGGCCCCTGACTCCACTCCTCAGTCAGGCTGGGATGTGCAGAGCTCAATGCGCCCCAGCCCTCGCTTGCAGGTGTAGGGGCTGTGCCAAGGCCAGGGGTCACCATGAGTGGAGGCAACTCCAGAGTCCTGCAGCCCCAGCTGGGTGGGCCTCAGCCCTCTGCGCAGATCCAGGAACAGCCCATAACTTCCTTGAGATTAAAAAAAAAAAAAAAAAACCCTGAGGGACACACAGACTCTGAGAGCTACACTCACTGCCACCACCGAGGATAAACAGTGAAAAAAAACATAATAGACTTTTACCCCTCTAACCCAAAAATGTCTTCCTCCCTTAAGAGAATCCAGTCTTCACTCCCTTCACCACTGAATAAAAGGATCGCAGACCGCCCCAAGAAGCTGCGCAGGATCTGTTTAAACCAGAGCTTACTTGAAATTCAAAAAGAAGCCAACGGGCTTAAAAAAAACAAACAAACAACCAAAGCACCCTATCCTGTTCCTTCTTACCTGAGCTACCTCCCTGTATTAGGCAACCACATACTTTGAAAATAATGACAGCCGGGTGCGGTGGCTCACACCTGTAATTCCAGCACTTTGGGAGGCCAAGGTGAGTGGATCACGAGGTCAAGAGATGGAGACCAGCCTGACCAACTTGGTGAAACTCTGTCTGCACTAAAAATACAAAAATTAGCCTGGTGTGGTGGCGTGTGCCTGTGATCCCAGCTACTTCGGAGGTCGAGGCAGGAAAATCACTTGAACCAGGGAGTTCAGTGAGCCGAGACTGTGACACTGCACCCCAGCTTGGGTGACAGAGTGAGACTCTATCTCGAAAGGAAGGAAAGAAGAAAGGAAAGAAAGAAAAAAAGGAAAAAAAGAAAGAAAGAAAGAAGGAAGGAAGGAAGGAAAGAAGGGAAGGAGGGAGGGAGGGAGGGAGGAAAGAATGGCATAGGAGGAAACAGAAGGAAAGCGCAACTCACATTGCTTTTTCTTTTCCTTGAGTATTTCTCACTCATTAGTCAGCCATAAGTAGAGAGTTGGTGGAATAGTGGAATGTGTGCATATCATGAAGTGAAATAAAAGCAATGGAATTTATTTTGTGGAGCATTTCCACCCTTCTGGTATGAATGAAATACATATGCATATGTGAGTTACAAAATGCAATTGCCAATTTTATATAAAAATGAACGGTAAAATTCATGCTAATAATTAGTAATTATAATTTGTTTTTACTTACTATGACATTAATAGCACATTTGGAAATACCATGATGTCAGGAAAAAGACTACAGAAAAAATGTAAAAACATTATATGTGAGTACCTTTAACAGGACTTTTATTCGTGTATTTTGTAAAAGGTTTCACATTTTCATTTTTTTCTGAATAAATTATGCATTCAGCTCTGTCCACAATCAGCTTCTTACCAAGGGCCACCAAGAGCCATACTAGGCTCCTTTATGGAAACGAACACAGAACATTACAGACAAATCCTAACTTGCTACATGAAATGTTGGTCACAAATCCCTAACAGTTCTCTTGACTGTGAATGGAGCTCCACCATGGATGACTTGAGAAACTCTCAGATTACGGCCTGCATTAAAACATTCTCACATGCAGCCTGCTCCTTGCCTACTTTATATGGGGCTCCACCATTCCCACTTAGCTTCCAAAAGGTGAGGGCATCTTAAATGAGAGGCAACTCCAGGTCCAATTTTATCACTCAGCTGCAAAGATGGCAGGACACATTTAAGTACCCAAATGACAACACAGGAAAGAAGTTGTCCTTGATCATTTCTATTTATAAGCTCTTTCCTCTGTCCACTAAAAATACCACCACCTGCAACATTATACATTCTTTTAAAATATTAATGTTATTTATTTTGGAACAGGTAATATATAAACATGATTTAAAAACACTGATTTTAGAGGACATTTTCTTTGACCACAGTAAGCTAGCAATCACTAATTAAAAAAAAAAAACCTAATAAGTTTCTTTATAATTGGAAATTAAGTAATACAATACTTCTATTTTGAATTCTCCCAAAAGCAGAACTGGAGCCAAGAACTTAGTATAGGTAGTCTATTTGGGAGGTGCTCTCTGGAAGAAGAGATGAGAAAATGGGAAAATCCAGACAAGGAAGCTGGGAAAGCCAGTGATGTAAAGTATCTTTAAAAAAAATAGAAAGTTTATTTTTTTCAAATATTGCTAATTTATTCTTTTTGTTAGATTCACTAATTTTTAACATTAAAAATGACTTATATTCTTTACAAATTAAAACATTAGATCGCAAATGAAAATAGGCTCCAGGGGTCTACAGATTTCTCCTTTTCTTTATACTCCGCTAAATACATAAAAAAAAACTCTTTTAAAAATAAAAAATATAGTCTCATACCACCCTCTACTTCCTCTAGGTCTCTGGATCCCTGGTAAAACAGCTGGCAGCCTTTTCTGTTTCCTTAGCAACCATGTCATCATTCAGTTGGCCTGACAACACTTTGGTTTAAAAAAAAAAAAAACAAACCACATATAGCAAATGTTTGGAATTTTCATTTCTGAGGATCCATCCTCTCCTAAGTGCTTTTGCATTTTACAAATTTTGCAATAAAAAAACCTACAGAGTCCTTATTAGCCAGCCACATGTCTTCTCTTCTGGTCTCTCTCAGAGAGTCTACGTCAGTGTCTGGTAATGGCACAGCCGATGGATCAAATCGCTGCAGCTGCTTCAATTGTTCACAAGAGAGGCCAGCTCCCCTCATTCCTTCTCCTCCAATCTGTGGTTCCTGGGGCTGAAGCTGAAGACAAGGAAATTTTGTGAGGGCCCAGGCAACCTGCTCTTCATTTGCAGCCAGTGTTATGGTGCATGTGCTATAAACCAGCACACCCCCTGGCTTCAGCAGCCGAACTGCCACAGTGAAGCGTTTTCGCTGTAATGGCTGATATGATGCCACTTCCTTCAAAGACCGAGTACAGGCCATGTTTGGTCTCTGTCCCATTCCACTACAGGGTGCATCCATGGAGCAGCTCCGCTGCAGTGCATGCAGGAGGACTTCCTGGTGCATGAGGTGACCAATCTGCCGGTGACAGAAGCACTGATTGAGCGGGAGAATGCAGCCCATCTCACGAAGTGGCGGGAAACACGGGGGGAGCTGCAATATCGGTTCTCACGGCGACTGCATGGCTCCAGGACCACCCACGAGGAGCGCAGGCGGCAACAGCCACCCCGGGCCCCTCCTCCAGCCTCCTCGGCCTCCCCGGCCTCAAGAGCCGAGGCTCCCGGGCAGCTGGAGGGCCCCCCTCTCCGCCGCCCCTCACCCTCCGGGCCAGCGCTGGGCCTGCCCCAGGGCCTGTGGTCACTGCTGAGGGACTGCATCCATCCCTTCCCTCACCCACTGGCAACAGCACCCCCTTGGGTTCCAGCAAGGACACCCGGAAGCAGGAGAAGGAGCGGCAGAAACAGCAGAAAGAGCGAGAGAAGGAGAGGCAGAAGCAGGAGAAAGAGCGGGAGAAGCAGGAGAAGAAGGCTCAGGGCCGGAAGCCTTCATTGCGTTGAAAGGCAGATGGGACCCCAGGCCCCCACGATGGCGACGACAGGCCCTCAGCAGCTGAGGCCCAGCAGGACACTTACTTCTGAACTCTGCCCTGGGGCTGGACTGCATGGCCCCCCTCTTTCCCTCAGCCAAGAGCAGGCCTGGCCCGAGGTGCCACCCCTGGCCCCTGGGCAGGCTGTCCCTCACTGGGGAAAGAAGCTTGCTTCCCCGTCTCCTCGCCAGCTGCTGATCCCTACACAAGCAGGGCAGATGGGCAGCTGCAAAGGAGTCTGGAGCTTCTCACCTCCCATGAGACTCAGCTGGGGTCTCTGTCGCTCCTGCCCCAGTTCCCTCCAGGTCCCCTCCTAGGTGCTGTCCTGATTGGCCCGTTGTCATCCCAGGGGTGACTCCTGGTGATGGGAGTCAGCAGTTTCAGATTCTTACACTCCATGGCTCCCCTTAGGATGAGGTGGAGCTGGCTTCCTTTTCCCCGTCTTCAGCCCTGCCTGCCTTCCCCAATTCCTGGCCAGGGCTCTCCTTCTGGACCTCTCTGTGTTGTAATTATGTACAGAGGATGGGGTTGGCCCTGGGTGGGGGAGTGGGGGTCTCGCTTTGTCTTCCGTCCTTTGGTTCTCCTTCCATAATGCTCCTGTACCCAGTTTATTCAAGTGGACATGCACTGGAATAGGAAACGTCCCCCATCTCCCTTCCTGCACCCTGCTGTGTGCTCCCTCCAAACCCACCTTGCTGTGTTCTCGGGCCCTCCTGCTCTGTCTCATCAGGACCCCTACCATTCACCTTGTTCCCTTCTACCCCTCCAGTTACTCCCTGTCTGGGTAAGGGTCTTCCCTTGAGCTCCAGGGGGTGGAACCCAATGTTTACATTCTCTTCTGTCTCTGCCCCCACCCCATGCAGCGCTCTGAGGAATCGGAAAAGAACCCGTTGTACCTGGAAAAAAAAAATAGAAAGGAATCAGTCCCGGCTGGACAATGTGATGAAGAAACTTGCAAAAGTATCTCATATGACCAGTGATCGGCGTCAGTGGAAGGGCCAACGGGAAGAGAAAAGAGATGTCTGCACTCCTGGCTGTGGCTGGACAGCAGAAGCCCCATGCCGTCTGTCCTGTTCTGAGGAGAACACGCTGCTGCCTTGCCTTCCAGGACCTCATTTGCTGAGGAGGGACTCTGAGTCAGCCAGAGAGACTCATGCACTCCACTGGTGTTTTGCTGTTGCTCATTCCATGCATTTGGCAGCTCTTTTCTTCTGCTCAGACCCTTCCCCCTGCTCAGACAGTGCGCCACTGTCCCATCAAAAGAAACCTGTCAGGAATGCGAGCTTTCGGGTATGTTTCGTGTCCCATTGCTGTAGCATTTCTTAGCCCTTGAGAGCTGATGATTATCAAGGACAAAAGGCTCAGAAACAGTTCGCGACAGAAAATGCAATGTTTAATTTTTTCAGGGATAAATGCTAACATAAAATTACTTTTTCGGGTGCCTTTTTGGGTGTGTGTGGTAAGAATAACTAATGGAAAGTAATCACCCTGGAGTTTGGGGGCTGCTAACAACTTGTGGCTTTAATTGACAGGAGCAAGTAAAAAGAGCAAGTGGACTCTGTGTTGGCACAGCTTAGGGAGGGGTTGATGATGTCACCAGAGGTCAGAACCTGATCCTTTGCCAACTTGATGTTGCCGTACCAGGGTTTCTTCCCCAGAGGTGCTGCTTGCATTGTGAGGCTGATTCCTACATATGTTGTTGCTAAACAGCTCAGTAACACACTTGAATGGATTTGGATGCCAGATCGTCCTCATCACGGTTCTTTCAGTCCTAGGGCACTCTACATTGGGGATTGGGGTTACGAGTGGTCAATCCATTTATTACATTTATTCAGAAACTGTAATGACAAAAAAGGTTAGCTCTGGCCAACCTTCTCTTACCCTGTGGGTAATGGTGAGGATGTGTAGGTGAACTTGGTTCCTTTTTTTCCCTACGATGACAACTTGATTTTATCATCCAATCAAATAACTGAACCAATCCAAGTTCGCATGATAGATGCTTTAATTGAGTCTAAATAGCTGGAACTGCTGAGACACTAAACTTTAAGCTTCTCATGACTTTTTAAATGCCTCAAATGTGCATATGTATATAGGATATTTTTATAACTTCCCTGATGAATAATCTGATATTAAAGTAGTATTTGGACCCAGAGCCAGAACTCAGTGGTGGAGGCTGCTGGTTTCTCCTCACACCTTCTTTTGTACTTGGAAAGAACAGTAACATCTGGATAGAGTTCTAGCTTTGACTTCTCATTTCCTTAGCTTTTTGGGTGAGCACACTTTTTTTAAACCTTTTTGTTTTGTTTGCATTTCATGTGGTTTTATTTTGGGGTTTCGGTTTTTCACCCTTTTTTGTGATTTGCAGTGATGTGCTTGCCCCGCTAACTTTTGAATTGCACTTTTTAATAAATGTTTGTAACAATTTTTTGAAAAACGAAAAATAATTTTTTTAATTTTTATTTTTAAAGATTAATCCATTGCTTAATTCATACTAGCGAATTTGAATGATTTTACACTTTGCTTCAAGCAAATTCAAATCCTAGAATAACAAATTTGAATTGAAAAAAACTAAATTATACCCATTCAATGAATGCACTGTCGTTCTTTTAATGATGTTTCAGAACAAAGAAAATGTCACAGAGTTACGTGCAGTTTTTATCTGGTATACGGCACAAGAAACAGTTACCAACAAAAAATATTTCTACAGTCCCAAAATAGCTTACTTACAAATATTTGCAAAATTTTTTCTTATGGTACTCATGTAGTTTTGTACTTGAATTGACAGTTTACAGAGATGAAAAATTAAAATTGAGGTTTTTTTAATTAGAAAGACAATAGTACATAATTTAGCCCTTAAAGGTATTCAGTAAAAAATGTGGAGATATTTTATTCCCAGGTAACTGTCACATACAGTCTTTATTCTCTACTTCTGCTTCATTCTGTGTCACTTTAGCATGCTTACCTCCTGGGTGCTCTCTGTACATTTTTTCTCCTCTGTATACATCTATGCCATGGCTTCAGGTGTCATTTCTTCTACTTCGCTCTTCTGTGGGACTTCACTGTGGCCATTTTCTTAACTCCCTTTGCTTATAACTACCAGGACTTCTGCTCTGGCTTCTCCTGCTCCTTTCATCCTTGCCATGGCTTCTGCCGCTCCCCTCATCTCTTTCAGAGCCTCTCTTCTCTGGGCTATGATTACAGCTTCTGGATTTTTTGTCAGAATCGGAATGGCTCCGTTTGCTGTTCTCCCTAGAACTCTCGTGTTTTAAGAACCTGGGCTTTTCCTTGGCTTTTTCCTTATGGTGACTGCTGGAAAGTTCTTCATGAAGTTTTCTCTTCTTAGACTTCTCTTCAGATTCACTGCTGTTCTTCCCTGAACACTTGCTTTTCTTTCTTTTCTTCCTTTCTATCAGCTGCTCCAGGTATATATCCAAAGGATTATAAATCATTCTACTATAAGGACACATGCACACGAATGTTCATTGCAGCACTGTTTACAATAGCAAAGACCTGGAACCAACCCAAATGCCCATCGATGATAGACTGGACAGGGAAAATGTGGCACATATACACCATGGAATATTATGCAGCCGTCAAAAACGATGAGTTCGTGTCCTTTGTATGGACATGGATGAACCTGGAAACTATCGTTCTCAGCAAACTGACACAAGAACAGAAAATCAAACACAGCATATTCTCACTCATAGGTGGGTGTTGAACAATGAGAACACATGGGCACAGGGAGGGGAGCACTACACACTGGGGTCTTTTGGGGGGAAATGGGGGAGGGATAGTGGGGGGTGGGGAGTTGGGGACAGATAGCATGGGGAGAAATGCCAGATATAGGTGATGGGGAGGAAGGCAGCAAATCACACTGCCATGTGTGTACCTATGCAACAATCTTGCATGTTCTTCACAGGTACTCCAAAACCTAAAATGCAATAAAAAAATAAAATAAAATAAAATAAATAAATAAAAATCACATGTGACTTGGTCCTTTTTAACTTTTATTTTAGGTTCAGGGGCACATGTGAAGGTTTATCTTTGTTACTGCTCCCCATCCTCCCAGCCTCCCCCCTCAACTCCACCCCAGTGTCATTTTCTTTGTGTTTGTAAGTTCTTACAAGTTAGCTCCCACTTGTGAGAACATGCTCTATTTTTTTTTAATGGTACTTTAGGTTCTGGGGTACTTGTGCAGATCATTCAGGATTGTTGCATAGGTACATACATGGCAATGTGGTTTGTTTGCCTCCATCCCCCGTCACCTATATCTGGCATTTCTCCCCATGTCATCCTTCTGGAACCTCCCCACTCCCCTGCTGTCCCTCTCCTGGTCCCCCACAACAGACCCGTGTGTGATGCTCTGCTCCCTGTGTCCATGTGTTCTCATTGTTCAACGCCCACCTATGAGTGAGAACATGAGATGTTTGATTTTCTGTTCCTGTGTCAGTTTGCTGAGAATGATGGTTTCCAGATTCATCCATGTTTTTTTTTAATCAAATACTGCAGTACTGATTTAATCAGTATAAAATTGAAAGAGCTTCAGATCTGTAATAAAAATCCAAATTTGGGGAAGGGCAAACTTTAAAACAGCAGGCAAGTAGAGAAGGGTTGGGGAAAGAAGGGGTGAGTGAACAGGCACATTGGAACTGTGGGGACATGTAACTGACCACTGTCAAACCAGTGTAAGTTTCTTGGTTTCTCATGGAAAACATCTTATACACCTATTTTTCTTCCTTCCATATTTAAGTCCATTAGTGTCGAGATAAATCTGTTCCATTTTTTGTCTTGTTTTATTGGGATATTACAACACAGTATTACATTTACTCCAGTTCCTGTTCCATGTGGAAAAATTAGATGATTTCAAATACTTTCTTCAGCTCCACAATAAGCTGCCAGTCACTCTTCTGCATTTCATCTCCGAACCAGTCTTTGAGTGCATCAATGGACTGCCGGCTGATCTTACTGACAAGAATGTCTGTAGCTTCAAAATGTCTTCCAAACATTTTGGGCGACTCACCAGGGATAGGTTCTATTTTTACACAGACTTCTTGTCCTTTTCTTGCAACATCCACTTGTTTATGGTTTATTTCAATACTTGTTACTATTCCGATGTCAACAACACTTTTGCTTGGGATGCACATGGGTGTCCCATTTCATCTGACCTGCTTCCACTGTCACCCCCATCACTATCAGATCTCGAGAATCAAAAATGTACTGAGGGAATATTTTCATCTTGCAGGGAAGTACTGCTATGTGCTTAAATTCTTCTTGTTTCTGTTTCTTGTAGTCTTGTCTATATTTTGTAAAGGCATCAAATAAGTGATAAATAATTTGTGCACTAAAAATTCTAACTCCTAAACTATTAGCCATTTCTTATGCATCTCATTCAATTCTCACATCGGAGGCCAAAATTACTGCATACTGAGGGTCATGTTCCAACATCACTGAAGCCTTCATAACATTTTTATGCACTGGGCCAATGTTAATTCCTGCTTAGGGCACTTCTGATGTTTTCAGAAATTCAAGTAGAGCTTCCAAAGAACCCAGTGTAGATGCATGGACATAGACTCCTTTTTCTTCTAACTTGATAGCATTTAGTGTCTGCTTTAATTCATGGATCAATTCATCTTTAAGAACAGGGATTTCATCTACTTTATAAGCCATGAAGAGGTGTAAACAAGCCAAGGTTTTCTCCAGGTCTTTTCCAAGAATCTTTACCCCCTGAGCTGCTTCTACTTCTTTATGCTTTTCTTACTGGTTCTTCACTCATAATTCCTTCATAGGAGGAGGTAACAGGAGGCCTTGAATCTGAGTTACAATGGGCCCTTCTATGCCAGGAACAATGATTGTATCTCCTTTCTTCAAATGCCCATTGATCAAGATGACATCTACAGTGGTGCCCATCCCTGGAAGAGCTTTAACCTCCATCACTTGTGCTCTTAGCTCTTCACAGTGCGCAAGTCTCTTGCTCAACATGGTCTGAGTTAACTCCACAAGAAGGTAGATCAGACTTCCCATGCCATCACCAGTATGTGCAGAGGTAGGTACCAAAGACACAAAAGTGCAGGGATCTTTATTCTCATAAAACAAAGCAGCATTTAAATCCTGCTGTGCAAATTCTACAATAATAGCCTTCGCTCACTCCTCAAATTCATCTTTTGTATTTTTTTTGTATTTTTTTTCTGCTTCTTTAAAATAGCAGCCACATCAGAGTCGGGACTCTTTTTCCAATCATATAACTTATCAATCTTATTAAGTGCAACAATGAAGGGACATTTTTTAGATTTGAGAAGGTTGATGGACTCAATTGTCTGGGGCTCCAAACCATGCATAATATCAACAACTAAAATGGCAATGTCACAAAGAGAGCCTCCTCTATTTCTCAGATTACTGAAACATTCATGCCCAGGAGTATCAGTAATCAGCATTCCTGGAATCCATACATTCTCTCTACCAAAATTTTTAATCATCTTAGTCTGTTCAATAGCTTCAAGAGGAACATTGGTGGCCCCAATTTGTTGTGTGATACCACCTGCTTCACCATCTTGTACATGTGTGTGACGGAGTTTATCCAGAATTTTTGTCTTCCCTGTGTCCACATGCCCAAGTACACAGAAAATGGGGGCTCTCCGCTTTGTGGTATTTACATTTTTACTAAGTTCAAGTCACCATTTCTCAATCCTCCGTTTTGCTTTGTCATAAGCCCTTTCTTCTTTAGTCTGATCATCATCAGTCATATTCAGAATCTGAGCTCATTTCTTTACTTGGCTTTTTATCTAATGTCTTCCCTGAATCCTTCTCATCTGACACCTTTTCATCTTCCTCATCGTCTTCACTTTCTCTTTCCTCTTCTTCACTTTCTTCATCTTCTTCCTCCTCCTCTTCAGGGTTTTCCTTTACTTCTATATGAACTATATTTCCTTTTTCTGTCTCTTCATCACTGGCCATAGCTTCCCAATCATCCAATCCAGCATCCTCAGTGTCTTCTTCTTCTTCTGGTTCAACAGGAGGTGGTGTTTCTTCCTTTTCTGGTACTCCTTGGTCCATAACTTCCACAGCAGCACATAATTCCATTGATTCAGACACTTCTTTACTTTCTAGCTGCTATGGTATTTTTTTCCTCTTTTTATCTTCATAAACTGGCCTCTTCCTTGGCAAAGAGTCTTTTGATGGCACTTCAACACCCTGAGCTTGTAGGAGTTTAAGGGTAGCTTCAGCTCTGGCTTCTCTCTGTGATTTAAAGTTTTCCTTCCTTTTTCAAGCGTTCTTTTCTTTTTGCTTTTTCCTTTCTCTTTTTTCTTGTTCCAGTTGTTCCTCTTCTTTACGCTTGGCTTCTAATTCTTCAAGCCGTTTTATACGTTCTTCCTCTTCTCTCTTCTGTCTTTCTTCTTCCTCTTTAAGCTTAGCCAGAGCTTCTTACATAGCTTTAACAGTGGCTTTGTTAGGTCCTTTTTTCTTCTTTCTCCTTTCTTTTTCTTCTTATCTTTCTTCTTTTTGTCACCTTCATTGTCATCTTCTGCAGCTGTGGGAGTCTCTGCTTTCTCTTCAGAGGCAGGGATTACTCCAGTATCAAGAGTCACTCTGGATTTTACAGTTTTTTTTCAGATTTCCTCTGAGATTCCTTTTGTTTACTCTGATCCTTTTTACCTGTTTGTAATTCATCTTTTTCTTTCAGCTTCCGCAGTTCTGCTTTTTCTTCATCTCGCTTTTTTCTCTCGCACTCCTTCTTTTCTGCTTTCTTTTGGGCCACTGTCTTAATTTTGAAGGAGTCATCATCATCTTCATTCCCACTTTCTACATTAGGACCTGACTTGTTTATTTGATTTTTTTTTTCCTGTCCTTTTCTAGATTGCAAAAATTCATCTGATTCATCAAGACTTTCACCAGAAGAATTTACTCTTGAACGCTCTTTAATTTTGTTACTGTTATCCTCATCCTCTTCAGACCAATCCCACTTCTTGATTTTTGAGCTTTCCCTTTTTTAGGAAGTTTATTAAAATCATCATCATCATCAGTCCCAGGGTACATTTCCACTTTTGGTTTTGCAGTCTTTTTTAATTTTGAATCTTTATCTTCCAAGTCTTCACTATTATCATCATCAAAACTCTGTTTTTTGCCCTTCTGTCCTTTCTTTTTTTTATCTTGTTTTGAGGTGAACTCCTCTTCATTGTTTTCTGTTGGCTTCACTGCAATAGTTTCTCTGTCAGCTTTGATGCCTTGAGCTTCCAAAGACAATTCTTCTAGTTCTTTCAGAATATCATCTTCATCAAAGTCCTGCTTTTTTTCTCTTTTTTCTTTTTCCCTTTTGACTTTTGAGGCTCTTGTTCTTTGGCAGCACCAGCTATTTCTGCAGCCAAGGCAACAAGATCAATGTCATCTTTGGCCCTGTCTTCGCTCTTGTTTTTCTGTTTCTTCCCCATTGCTTGTCAATTGGCGCTCGGCCCCTCTATTCGGTCTCTCACAGACCCACTGTCTGCCAGCTCACTTTGGTCTCCACTCAGTTCCTTTCCCCAAGTGCTGCCGCCACTCCCACCTGGCTCTCCACAGACCTGCACACTGGAACAGGGCACATATGATGTGAATTCTATTTTCTGAATATGTGAGTAAGTGAATATATAAAAGGGAGACTAAAACTCATGGAGGATAGAATGACACAATTCAACATTTACAGCATAAAAGCAAAATTTTATTTTCAGATAATCAAGGTAGAGAGGATTTACTACCCATAAACCTTACTGAGTAAACTACTGAAAGTGAAAAATTATTTTTTTCTTCAATTTAAAAAACAATTGGTTCTTTAAAGTAAGATGAGACCAACTGAGGAGCATTGAAAATAAGATGGAGCTAAATGATAATCAGACAACATTAACATGGAATATGGCAAAGTGCAAACTAAACTAAAAATTTCCGTTTTCCATATGTGCTCAGGAATAGTAACACTATTTACGTTAGATGTCACTGATTTCACTCCTGTAGTTAAAATGTGAAGACAGTACACACATAAAAATTGAATGTATAAATTCAAAATAAAAATTTTAAGGGTAGGAAATTGGTAAAAGAAAAACCATAGTAAATGAAAACAGTAAATGAAATGGTGAAAATAAAGCTACATATATCAGGGATTATAATGTAAATGAATTAAACTCACCTGTAAAAGGAAATCCAAAATTATAGCAAAAAAACTCAAGTTTTATTTTATTTATAAGTCACATACTTCAATCATAACTATAGGAAAAGATTGAAAGTTTAAAAATGGAACTTACACTATTGTTCAGTATTTATTTTACCATGTCCAATTAATGGCTTTTACTATCTGATTGGGCTATTCTTTATTCAATTCCGTTTCCCTTTATGCCTAAGTAATATGTATTAGAGGTCATTTTTGGCCTATTTGAATATAGAATTTTGTTTATCATGGGCTTTATAGTTTTTAGAATGTTTAATTTTCAACTGAAAAATTGTAAGTTTTCTAAATTGTTTACAAGTTTGTTAATGTTTGGATAAGACATGTTAGAAATTTATGTCTTTCCTCAAATTTGACACCAATTGGAATTTTTCATGAAAAAGCTTTGAAGGTTACTTATAAAACTAATGAATTTAATGTTAAGCAAATGTGTAGTTAAGTGTAAACTTTTGTAGTTTGCTAATGGAATAAAAATTTTTATGGGGAAGCAATTTGACACTATACGTCAAGAGTTTTGAAGTTATCGTACCCTTTAACCTAATAACTCTACTTGAGAATGAATAAATTTTAAGTAATTAGTATGAATATCTAAAAATACAGTCAGCCCTCTGTATCAGTGAGTTGCACATCTCTGGATTCAACCAAGGGCAGATCAAAAATATTTTTAAAAATACAACAATTAAAAATAAAACAAATTTTTAAATACAGTAATACAATTTACATAACATTTAAATTGTATTGGTATTATACCTAATCTAGAGATGGTTTAAAGTATACATGAGGATGTGCAAAGGTTACATGCAAATACTATGCCATTTTACATAAGGGACTTGAGCAATCTACAATTTTGGTGTCAGTAGGGGAAGAGTAGTTCTGGAATCAGTCCTCTTCAGATACCGAGGAACATCTGCATGCCACATATGTCTATATTCTTTGTCATTGTAAAAAACGCAAAACCCAAAAGTATAATATTAGGATAATGGTTAAGGAACACGATACTTCCATTAAATGGAACATCATATAGCCACAAAAATATTTTTGAGGGTTTAACATGCAAAAGCAGACTATGGATTTATATATGCATTTGATGATAACTGTATAAAGGTATGCTTAGTAAAAGATGAATGAGATTTATAAATTTTCTGGGCTAATGAGATTACAAGTAATTTTCTTTTTCTTTTTCTATATGCTTTCTATTCTATACATTCTTTATGCTTAGTATTCCATTATGTTTATAATAATAAATGACATTTTTAAAGAAGAACTGTTGAGGCTGGGTGATGGCATGGTCTTGGAAACATGGGTCTGTGGATTTAAGATATAGCAATGTCACAGACTGGTCACATTGATACAAATTAGATTACCGAAAAAGTATTTGCATGAAATACTTGTATAAAACCCTAGTTGTATAAAACTCTAGTGTGCAATAGTTATAGCCAGTAAACAAAGTATTTTGAAGACGTGGGGATTTGGAACTGAATTACAGTTTTTCGTTATTTACCAGTTGCCTGTGCTATACATATCACTGTCTTGCAATCGTTATTTAAATTCTTTGACTGTTTGATAAGTTGGATTCATTATGTGACACTGTGTAATTTCATTTGTTAAATAAGATCATGGTCTGTAAACAATTTCAGAATCTCTTCTAAATTTTTATATCACTCATATATAGTAGTTCATATTATAAGTGCTGTATAACATATATGTATCACACTGGAAAAAAAAAAAAAGAGTCCAGAGTGGGAAAGGACTCCATGCCCAGCCAAGGAGCTCCGGAGACCCCCACCCAGAAGCCCCCAGCCTGCAGAGCAAGTGGACCCAGCCCTGCCACTGGAGAAACAGCCATGGTTCCACAGCCCCCTGAACAGGGCGAATGCGGAGAATCTCCTGTCCCTCTGCAAGGAAGCCAGCTACCGAGTGTGGCTCAGTGAGTCTAGTCCCCTTAGGACTGCTCCTTGTCTCTCAGGAGCAGCCAGGGGTTCCTGCATCTGAAGTTCTCATGGACCCGAGAGAACCAGGTGGTGCTGGGCCAACACAGCAGGACCTTCCCCAATGTGCCTGAGCTGGTCCTCCACTACAGTTCCCGCCCCCTGCCCGTGCAGGGAGCTGAACATCTGGCTCTGCTGTACCCCGTGGTCATGCAGACCCCCTGATAGCAACCCTTGGCCCCCTTTTGAGTCCTCGGGCCCAGAATTGTATCCCAAAGCCCTCCCCTGGCGTAGAAAATAAATAAGTTACTGTTAAAAAAAAATGAATGAGGC